>NC_136261.1:281487050-281741620 GCF_964187855.1 Myxine glutinosa
CAAAATGCGTTGCATTGTTGTGCGACTCGTTGCCATTGCCAAAGAGGCACATCTTGTCGAAGTGTGAGGATCGTTATCAAAATGGTTCACAACAAGTGCGACGTTTTCTTCTGTTCGTCTGGTTCTTTTTCTCTTTTTTTGCACATTTTGTACTCTACCAACTTCCATCAATGCTCTGTGCCAACTAATAATGCTCTTTCTTGCAGGAGGCTCTTTGTTGAATTCTGCACGGAATTTGTGCTGAACTATTACGATGCTGCTTGTCCACTCAAACCACCCTGCACATTTGGCTCTCTCATTTGCAGGATACTCCATTTTTATTCTGAAAAATGAGAAAGAATAAATCAGTGAATCTAATGTCCAAAAAAAACTTGAAGTATGTACAACATTGTGTAAATTTTTTTAAATCTGATTTGGTTAAGAAACAATAAAGTTATAGAGATTATTAAACTGTCAGTGATAAATGGTCCACCCATAGTATAGTATATATATATATATATATATATATATATATATATATATATATATATATATATATATATATATATATATATATATATATATATATATATATATATATATATTATAGACATAATATATACTATATATTGTAGTAGCTATGGGAAAGAAAGGTAATGTAAAATTATCCTCGATTAGTATGTGTGTGTGTGTGTGGTATTATAATATTAAATATCAATTTTCCTTAGTAGGTATCGGGAGGGAGAAGTGTTTTAGGCACACACAAAAAATAGGAAAAAACCCCAAATGGATGCAGGGCAATGCCGGGTACTCCTGCTAGTATATTATTATATGTACGGGTGGGGAAGCCATAAACAAACACAAGTGTCTGGCCACTCTGCCATAAAGCCCAGATCGGTGGAGTGTTGCAGTGATGGTTGTCCTTCTGGAAGTTTCTCCCATCTCCACACAGGATCTCTGGAGCTCAGCCAGAGTGACCATCGGGTTTTTGGTCACCTCTATTACCAAGGCCCTTCTCCCCCGATTGCTCAGTTTGGCCGGGCGGCCAGCTCGAGGAAGAGCCCTGGTCGTTCCAAACTTCTTCCATTGAAGAATTATGGAGGCCACAGTGCTTTTGGGAACCTTCAATGCAGCAGAATTTTTTTTGTAGGCTTCCCCAGATCTGTGCCTCGACACTATCCCGTCTCTGAGCTCTGCAGGCAGTTCCTCCGACCTCATGGCTTGGTTTTTGCTCTGATATGCATTGTCAGCTGTGAGACCTTATGTAGACAGGTGTGTGCCTTTCCAAATCATGTCCAATCAATTGAATTTACCACAGGTGGACTCCAATCAAGGTGTAGAAACATCTCAAAGATGATCAAGAGAAATGGGAGGCACCTGAGCTAAATTTCAAGTGTCATAGCAAAGGGTATGAATACTTGTGTCAATGTGATATTTCAGTTTTTTCTTTTTAATAAATTTGTAAAGCTTTCTAAAATCCTGTTTTCTCTTTGTCATTATGGGGTATTGAGTGTAGATTGATGAGGGAAAAAATGAATTTAAACGATTTCAGCATAAGGCTGCAACATAACAAAATGTGAAAAAAGTAAAGGGGTCTGAATACTTTGTGAATGCACTGTATATACTAGCTTGGCTCGGCTCACATGCGTCGTTACTGAGGAACGGGCTTATTCTGGCTGAGGCTAATGACTGTACCTGAGTTGCTGTGTTGTCATGATTTACACCAATCATAATACAAACAATTATTTTGCACAAATTTCTTTGTAGTGTTTGTGATATTACATTTTTATAAGCAATTTAGGTTGAAGATTTAGGTTGAAAAAATATATTAAAATTCAAAAAAAACAAACCCTCAGCACATACATACAGGAGGGGTAGGTACAGACTGGAAGTTTGGGACGATTACACCTCACCACCATGTAATTCAAAACACCTCACCACCAAGTAATTTAAAACACCTCACCACCACGTAATTCAAAACACCCCACCCCCCACGTAATTTAAAACACCTCACACCACCTAATTTAAAACACCTCACCACCAAGTAATTTAAAACACCTCACCCCCACTAAATTTAAAACACCTCACCACCACATAATTCAAAACACCTTACCACCATGTAATTCAAAACACCTCACCACCATGTAATTTAAAACACCTCACCACCAACTAATTCAAAACACCTCACCACCACATAATTAAAAACACCTCACCACCAAGTAATTCAAAACACGTCACCATCACATAATTCAAAACACCTCACCACCACGTGATTTAAAAACACCTCACCACCACATAATTCAAAATACCTCAGTATCACGTAATTCAAAATACCTCACCACCACATAATTCAAAATACCTCACCACCACGTAATTCAAAATACCTCACCAACACATAATTCAAAATACCTCACCACCACATAATTCAAAATACCTCACCACCACGTAATTCAAAACACCTCACCACCATGTGATTTAAAAACACCTCACCACCACGTGATTTAAAAACACCTCACCCCCACATAATTAAAAATACCTCAGCACCACGTGATTCAAAACAACCACCACGTTATTAAAAACACTTCACAACCACGGAAACAAAAGTTTCAGGGAGTAGTTCAGTGACAACAGACACTGCCCAGATATGTAGATATATAGATAAATGACTGGACATGTCATGTCATGTCATGTAAATGTCATGGTTTACACCAATCATAATTCAAACAGTCATAATGCACAAATGTATTTGTAATATACGTGATATTACATTTTATAAACAATTGAAGTTGAAAACTTAAGTTGAAAAAAAATATATTTCCCACAAAAAAAAAAAATTGGAAAGATTTTCAAAAAAAATACCCTTAGGACATACCGACAGGAGAGATAGGTGCATACCTGAAGTTTGGTACGATTTCACGAAAGTTTCTGGGAATACTTCAGTGACAACACAACACAACACTGCACAGATATATATATATATATATATATATATATATATATATATATATATATATATATATATATATATATATATATATATATATACTGTATATATATATACAGACTTGGCATTTAATATGGAATATTTTTTTGTGGGGGTGAACTTACTTTTCAAGATGTCTTGGAACCAAAAGTTCATTGGAATTATGTTGAAATTATTCTAGATTTTGTTAATGTGACCTTTAAAAGAAACAAAAACCACATTTGACATTTCGAAACAAATAAATTGATCCTTGAAAGTGATGTAAACTGATATCGAACTCAATTCATGGACAGTACTGTGTTAAACTTCTGTACGTTTTCCAGAAGTATCTCTTTATTTTGCACATTAGGCAAAAAATTTTTTAACAAAAACAAAAGTTAAATTACGACTGGGATTACGGACAGTAAAATTACAGTTCAGTACTTCATGTAACCCCCACGAGCATTCAGGAGAGCACGTACACGTTGAGGCATGCTGTTCAGGAGATTTGCCAAGGTTTGGACAGGAATCGCTTGCCATGCAGTGACAATAGCCTGCTGCAATTCACACACAGAGGTCGGCTGCTGGTCCAAGTAGTCGATTTGACGCGTTAATTCTGCCCACAAGTTCTCTATCGGATTCATATCCGGGGACATGGCAGGCCACTCCATATGCTCTACACCACGGTCAGCAAGAAAGTGTTGGATCATGCGAGCACGATGAGGCCGTGCATTGTCATCTTGGAAGACAACGTTTCCTCGAAAGGCCACACGAGCAAATGGAAGAAATGTTTCTTCCAGAATGGCCCTGTACTTGAACTGGTTCAGGTTTCCATTCAAACAACCAGGTCAGTTTGGCCCCCTGCATGAAAAGCAGCCCAAATGGTCACCCCACCACCTCCAGCTTGGACTCTTGGCATTATACAATCTTTGTTGTAGGCGTCATGCACTTGTCTGCGCACTCGGATGCGGCCGTCTTGAGGATAGACCAGAAATTTAGACTCGTCACTGAAGATCACGTGATTCCAGTGTCCTGGCTGCCATTGACGGTGCTCTCTGGCCCACTGCAATCGGCGCTGGCGGTGTTGTCTGGTCAGGTGTGGCTTTCTCAGGGGACGCCTGGTATGATAGCCTGCTTGAACCAGTCGTTGGTTGACTAGCCTTCTGAATACAGGCACATTTGTCAGTTGCTGCCACTCAGCCCTAAGCCGATTAGCTGACTTGGTACGGCCATTGCGGACTAACCGGTGCAGCTGGCGATCATCCCTCCTTGTGGTTCTGCGGGGACGTCCTGGCCTCGGTATTGGAGTAGGGACACCCCTCTGAGCATTTCGTTTCAGGATCTTTGACATCTGACCTTGAGTGATGCCATACTGCCGAGCAATAGCACGCTGTTTCTCATGCCATAATTTCGTAAAGCCACCACTCCATGACAAACAGCATTGTCGAGTTGACGGACCATCTCCAGAGGAAGCGGCAATAACTTTTGGAGACGTGCAGCAGTTGTTTTCCACTAATACAGAACGCACAACCCTTGTATACCCAACTGTGAAACCAATCATCAAATGCACCTGTCCGTACATTTTGCCATGCCACCTGTGATATAATCCTGTTGTTGACTTCTTGCTGCGACAGACAATCAGTGACATGGTTCTTTTAACAAATAAATCACCAAAATGTAAAAGAAACTCGCCAGATTGATATACTGAGTTAAGAAAGTAAACCCAAGTCAAGAAAAAAAAAAATTCCATATTAAATGCCAAGTCTGTATATATATATATATATATATATATATTGAAGACTATTACAATAACTGGTGTCTTTGTCTTGATCTGTGAGGATTTAAACAATTGGTGGGAAGAGACCATCATTGGAGGTTTGCCATTGCCTTTAAACAGCAACAACGAATGACACTTATCAAACCTGAGAATTAAATAAAGTGAAAAACAAATTTTAAACAAGATGCCAGCGATAGCTCGCCTGCTCTAAAGAGAAAGACATTTCATGAACAGTTGGAAGCCCATTCAGATTCCACACCAGCTAAGGGGTATAGCGACCCCCTTGGGGGATTGACCCTTTTTGCACTTCATTCCCTTACAGTTGGAACACCAGTTTAGAGCAGGAATTTGTAATTCCTTCATGGTGCCGGCGTTAGATCATCAACTCTTCGAGAAGGACACCATGGATTATTTAACATCCACTGACGAATGTTGTCAGATGGGACGCCCGATTAACATCCATCCGAGGGAGGGCACACACATTGATGAATCACCCTGTCTGTGAAACACCAGATTGACAGCTTATAGATGGGTCGGGATTTGAACAGTGCCTTCTTTCTGGAACTTCTTAAAATTGTGAACAGTGCCTTCTTTCTGGAACTTCTTAAAATTGTGAACAGTGCCTTCTTTCTGGAACTACTTAAAATTGTGAACAGTGCCTTCTTTCTGGAACTTCTTAAAATTGTGAACAGTGCCTTCTTTCTGGAACTTCTTAAAATTGTGAACAGTGCCTTCTTTCTGGAACTTCTTAAAATTGTGAACAGTGCTTTCTTTCTGGAACTTCTTAAAATTGTGACCAGTGCCTTCTTTCTGGAACTTCTTAAAATTGTGAACAGTGCCTTCTTTCTGGAACTTCTTAAAATTGTGAACAGTGCCTTCTTTCTGCAACTTCTTAAAATTGTGAACAGTGCTTTCTTTCTGGAACTTCTTAAAATTGTGAACAGTGCCTTCTTTCTGGAACTTCTTAAAATTGTGAACAGTGCCTTCTTTCTGGAACTTCTTAAAATTGTGAACAGTGCCTTCTTTCTGGAACTTCTTAAAATTGTGAACAGTGCCTTCTTTCTGGAACTTCTTAAAATTGTGAACAGTGCCTTCTTTCTGGAACTTCTTAAAATTGTGAACAGTGCTTTCTTTCTGGAACTTCTTAAAATTGTGACCAGTGCCTTCTTTCTGGAACTTCTTAAAATTGTGAACAGTGCCTTCTTTCTGGAACTTCTTAAAATTGTGAACAGTGCCTTCTTTCTGGAACTTCTTAAAATTGTGAACAGTGCCTTCTTTCTGGAACTTCTTAAAATTGTGAACAGTGCCTTCTTTCTGGAACTTCTTAAAATTGTGAACAGTGCCTTCTTTCTGGAACTTCTTAAAATTGTGAACAGTGCCTTCTTTCTGGAACTACTTAAAATTGTGAACAGTGCCTTCTTTCTGGAACTTCTTAAAATTGTGAACAGTGCCTTCTTTCTGGAACTTCTTAAAATTGTGAACAGTGCCTTCTTTCTGGAACTTCTTAAAATTGTGACCAGTGCCTTCTTTCTAGAACTTCTTAAAATTGTGAACAGTGCCTTCTTTCTGGAACTTCTTAAAATTGTGAACAGTGCCTTCTTTCTGGAACTTCTTAAAATTGTGAACAGTGCCTTCTTTCTGGAACTTCTTAAAATTGTAACCAGTGCCTTCTTTCTGGAACTTCTTAAAATTGTGAACAGTGTCTTCTTTCTGGAACTTCTTAAAATTGTGAACAGTGCCTTCTTTCTTGAACTACTTAAAATTGTGAACAGTGCCTTCTTTCTGGAACTTCTTAAAATTGTGAACAGTGCCTTCTTTCTGGAACTTCTTAAAATTGTGAACAGTGCCTTCTTTCTGGAACTTCTTAAAATTGTGGGCAGTGCCTTCTTTCTGGAACTTCTTAAAATTGTGAACAGTGCCTTCTTTCTGGAACTTCTTAAAATTGTGAACAGTGCCTTCTTTCTGGAACTTCTTAAAATTGTGAACAGTGCCTTCTTTCTGGAACTTCTTAAAATTGTGAACAGTGCCTTCTTTCTGGAACTTCTTAAAATTGTGAACAGTGCCTTCTTTATGGAACTACTTAAAATTGTGAACAGTGCCTTCTTTCTGGAACTACTCAAAATTGTGAACAGTGCCTTCTTTCTGGAACTTCTTAAAATTGTGAGCAGTGCCTTCTTTCTGGAACTTCTTAAAATTGTGAACAGTGCCTTCTTTCTGGAACTTCTTAAAATTGTGAACAGTGTCTTCTTTCTGGAACTTCTTAAAATTGTGAACAGTGCCTTCTTTCTGGAACTTCTTAAAATTGTGAACAGTGCCTTCTTTCTGGAACTACTTAAAATTGTGAACAGTGCCTTTTTTCTGGAATTACTCAAAATTGTGAACAGTGCCTTTTTTCTGGAACTTCTTAAAATTGTGAACAGTGCCTTCGTTCTGGAACTTCTTAAAATTGTGAACAGTGCCTTCTTTCTGGAACTACTTAAAATTGTGAACAGTGCCTTCTTTCTGGAGCTTCTTAAAATTGTGAACAGTGCCTTCTTTCTGGAACTTCTTAAATTGTGAACAGTGCCTTCTTTCTGGAACTTCTTAAAATTGTGAACAGTGCCTTCTTTCTGGAACTTCTTAAAATTGTGAACAGTGCCTTCTTTCTGGAACTTCTTAAAATTGTGAACAGTGCCTTCTTTCTGGAACTACTTAATATTGTGAACAGTGACTTCTTTCTGGAACTTCTTAAAATTGTGAGCAGTGCCTTCTTTCTGGAACTTCTTAAAATTGTGAACAGTGCCTTCTTTCTGGAACTTCTTAAAATTTTGAACAGTGCCTTCTTTCTGGAACTTCTTAAAATTGTGAACAGTGTCTTCTTTCTGGAACTTATTAAAATTGTGAACAGTGCCTTCTTTCTGGAACTACTTAATATTGTGAACAGTGACTTCTTTCTGGAACTTCTTAAAATTGTGAACAGCGCCTTCTTTCTGGAACTTCTTAAAATTGTGAACAGTGCCTTCTTTCTGGAACTTTTTTAAATTGTGAACAGTCTTCTTTCTGGAACTTCTTAAAATTGTGAACAGTGCCTTCTTTCTGGAACTTCTTAAAATTTTGAACAGTGCCTTCTTTCTGGAACTTCTTAAAATTTTGAACAGTGCCTTCTTTCTGGAACTTCTTAAAATTGTGAACAGTGTCTTCTTTCTGGAACTTATTAAAATTGTGAACAGTGCCTTCTTTCTGGAACTTCTTAAAATTGTGAACAGTGCCTTCTTTCTGGAACTTCTTAAAATTGTGAACAGTGCCTTCTTTCTGGAACTTCTTAAAATTGTGAACAGTGCCTTCTTTCTGGAACTTCTTAAAATTGTGAACAGTGCCTTCTTTCTGGAACTACTTAAAATTGTGAACAGTGCCTTCTTTCTGGAACTACTTAAATTGTGAACAGTGCCTTCTTTCTGGAACTTCTTAAAATTGTGAACAGTGCCTTCTTTCTGGAACTTCTTAAAATTGTGAACAGTGCCTTCTTTCTGGAACTTCTTCAAATTGTGAACAGTGTCTTCTTTCTGGAACTTCTTAAAATTGTGAACAATGCCTTCTTTCTGGAACTTCTTAAAATTGTGAACAGTGCCTTCTTTCTGGAACTACTTAAAATTGTGAACAGTGCCTTCTTTCTGGAATTACTTAAAATTGTGAACAGTGCCTTCTTTCTGGAACTTCTTAAAATTGTGAACAGTGCCTTCTTTCTGGAACTACTTAAAATTGTGAACAGTGCCTTCTTTCTGGAACTTCTTAAAATTGTGAACAGTGCCTTCTTTCTGGAACTACTTAAAATTGTGAACAGTGCCTTCTTTCTGGAACTTCTTAAAATTGTGAACAGTGCCTTCTTTCTGGAACTTCTTAAAATTGTGAACAGTGCCTTCTTTCTGGAACTACTTAAAATTGTGAACAATGCCTTCTTTCTGGAACTTCTTAAAATTGTGAACAGTGCCTACTTTCTGGAACTTCTTAAAATTGTGAACAGTGTCTTCTTTCTGGAACTTCTTAAAATTGTGAACAGTGTCTTCTTTCTGGAACTTCTTAAAATTGTGAACAGTGCCTTCTTTCTGGAACTACTTAAAATTGTGAACAGTGCCTTCTTTCTGGAACTTCTTAAAATTGTGAACAGTGCCTTCTTTCTGGAACTACTTAAAATTGTGAACAGTGCCTTCTTTCTGGAACTTCTTAAAATTGTGAACAGTGCCTTCTTTCTGGAACTTCTTAAAATTGTGAACAGTGCCTTCTTTCTGGAACTTCTTAAAATTGTGAACAGTGCCTTCTTTCTGGAACTTCTTAAAATTGTGAACAGTGCCTTCTTTCTGGAACTTCCTAAAATTGTGAACAGTGCCTTCTTTCTGGAACTACTTAAAATTGTGAACAGTGCCTTCTTTCTGGAACTTCTTAAAATTGTGAACAGTGCCTTCTTTCTGGAACTACTTAAAATTGTGAACAGTGCCTTCTTTCTGGAACTTCTTAAAATTGTGAACAGTGCCTTCTTTCTGGAACTTCTTAAAATTGTGAACAGTGTCTTCTTTCTGGAACTTCTTAAAATTGTGAACAGTGCCTTCTTTCTGGAACTTCTTAAAATTGTGAACAGTGCCTTCTTTCTGGAACTTCTTAAAATTGTGAACAGTGCCTTCTTTCTGGAACTTCTTAAAATTGTGAACAGTGCCTTCTTTCTGGAACTACTTAAAATTGTGAACAGTGCCTTCTTTCTGGAACTTCTTAAAATTGTGAACAGTGTCTTCTTTCTGGAACTTCTTAAAATTGTGAACAGTGCCTTCTTTCTGGAACTTCTTAAAATTGTGAACAGTGCCTTCTTTCTGGAACTACTTAAAATTGTGAACAGTGCCTTCTTTCTGGAATTACTTAAAATTGTGAACAGTGCCTTCTTTCTGGAACTTCTTAAAATTGTGAACAGTGCCTTCTTTCTGGAACTACTTAAAATTGTGAACAGTGCCTTCTTTCTGGAACTTCTTAAAATTGTGAACAGTGCCTTCTTTCTGGAACTTCTTAAAATTTTGAACAGTGCCT
The DNA here is from genome assembly GCF_964187855.1 of Myxine glutinosa. Classification (NCBI taxonomy): domain Eukaryota; kingdom Metazoa; phylum Chordata; class Myxini; order Myxiniformes; family Myxinidae; genus Myxine; species Myxine glutinosa. The sequence continues at coordinate 281,496,818 of NC_136261.1, forward strand.
TCTTTCTGGAACTTCTTAAAATTGTGAACAGTGCCTTCTTTCTTGAACTACTTAAAATTGTGAACAGTGCCTTCTTTCTGGAACTTCTTAAAATTGTGAACAGTGCCTTCTTTCTGGAACTTCTTAAAATTGTGAACAGTGCCTTCTTTCTGGAACTTCTTAAAATTTTGAACAGTGCCTTCTTTCTGGAACTTCTTAAAATTGTGAACAGTGTCTTCTTTCTGGAAATTATTAAAATTGTGAACAGTGCCTTCTTTCTGGAACTTCTTAAAATTGTGAACAGTGCCTTCTTTCTGGAACTTCTTAAAATTGTGAACAGTGCCTTCTTTCTGGAACTACTTAAAATTGTGAACAGTGCCTTCTTTCTGGAACTTCTTAAAATTGTGAACAGTGCCTTCTTTCTGGAACTTCTTAAAATTGTGAACAGTGCCTTCTTTCTGGAACTACTTAAAATTGTGAACAGTGCCTTCTTTCTGAAACTACTTAAAATTGTGAAAAGTGCCTTCTTTCTGGAACTTCTTAAAATTGTGAACAGTGCCTTCTTTCTGGAACTTCTTAAAATTGTGAACAGTGTCTTCTTTCTGGAACTTCTTAAAATTGTGAACAGTGCCTTCTTTCTGGAACTTCTTAAAATTGTGAACAGTGCCTTCTTTCTGGAACTACTTAAAATTGTGAACAGTGCCTTCTTTCTGGAATTACTTAAAATTGTGAACAGTGCCTTCTTTCTGGAACTTCTTAAAATTGTGAACAGCGCCTTCTTTCTGGAACTACTTAAAATTGTGAACAGTGCCTTCTTTCTGGAACTTCTTAAAATTGTGAACAGTGCCTTCTTTCTGGAACTTCTTAAAATTTTGAACAGTGCCTTCTTTCTGGAACTTCTTAAAATTGTGAACAGTGTCTTCTTTCTGGAACTTATTAAAATTGTGAACAGTGCCTTCTTTCTGGAACTTCTTAAAATTGTGAACAGTGCCTTCTTTCTGGAACTTCTTAAAATTGTGAACAGTGCCTTCTTTCTGGAACTTCTTAAAATTGTGAACAGTGCCTTCTTTCTGGAACTTCTTAAAATTGCGAACAGTGCCTTCTTTCTGGAACTACTTAAAATTGTGAACAGTGCCTTCTTTCTGGAACTACTTAAAATTGTGAACAGTGCCTTCTTTCTGGAACTTCTTAAAATTGTGAACAGTGTCTTCTTTCTGGAACTTCTTAAAATTGTGAACAGTGCCTTCTTTCTGGAACTTCTTAAAATTGTGAACAGTGCCTTCTTTCTGGAACTTCTTAAAATTGTGAACAGTGCCTTCTTTCTGGAGCTACCTAAAATTGTGAACAGTGCCTTCCTTCTGGAAGTTCTTAAAATTGTGAACAGTGTCTTCTTTCTGGAACTACTTAAAATTGTGAACAGTGCCTTCTTTCTGGAACTTCTTAAAATTGTGAACAGTGCCTTCTTTCTGGAACTTCTTAAAATTGTGAACAGTGCCTTCTTTCTGGAACTTCTTAAAATTGTGAACAGTGCCTTCTTTCTGGAACTTCTTAAAATTGTGAACAGTGTCTTCTTTCTGGAACTTCTTAAAATTGTGAACAATGCCTTCTTTCTGGAACTTCTTAAAATTGTGAACAGTGCCTTCTTTCTGGAACTACTTAAAATTGTGAACAGTGCCTTCTTTCTGGAATTACTTAAAATTGTGAACAGTGCCTTCTTTCTGGAACTTCTTAAAATTGTGAACAGTGCCTTCTTTCTGGAACTACTTAAAATTGTGAACAGTGCCTTCTTTCTGGAACTTCTTAAAATTGTGAACAGTGCCTTCTTTCTGGAACTTCTTAAAATTGTGAACAGTGCCTTCTTTCTGGAACTACTTAAAATTGTGAACAGTGCCTTCTTTCTGGAACTTCTTAAAATTGTGAACAGTGCCTACTTTCTGGAACTTCTTAAAATTGTGAACAGTGTCTTCTTTCTGGAACTTCTTAAAATTGTGAACAGTGTCTTCTTTCTGGAACTTCTTAAAATTGTGAACAGTGCCTTCTTTCTGGAACTACTTAAAATTGTGAACAGTGCCTTCTTTCTGGAACTTCTTAAAATTGTGAACAGTGCCTTCTTTCTGGAACTACTTAAAATTGTGAACAGTGCCTTCTTTCTGGAACTTCTTAAAATTGTTAACAGTGCCTTCTTTCTGGAACTTCTTAAAATTGTGAACAGTGCCTTCTTTCTGGAACTTCTTAAAATTGTGAACAGTGCCTTCTTTCTGGAACTTCTTAAAATTGTGAACAGTGCCTTCTTTCTGGAACTTCCTAAAATTGTGAACAGTGCCTTCTTTCTGGAACTACTTAAAATTGTGAACAGTGCCTTCTTTCTGGAACTTCTTAAAATTGTGAACAGTGCCTTCTTTCTGGAACTACTTAAAATTGTGAACAGTGCCTTCTTTCTGGAACTTCTTAAAATTGTGAACAGTGCCTTCTTTCTGGAACTTCTTAAAATTGTGAACAGTGTCTTCTTTCTGGAACTTCTTAAAATTGTGAACAGTGCCTTCTTTCTGGAACTTCTTAAAATTGTGAACAGTGCCTACTTTCTGGAACTTCTTAAAATTGTGAACAGTGCCTTCTTTCTGGAACTTCTTAAAATTGTGAACAGTGCCTTCTTTCTGTAACTACTTAAAATTGTGAACAGTGCCTTCTTTCTGGAACTTCTTAAAATTGTGAACAGTGCCTTCTTTCTGGAACTTCTTAAAATTGTGAACAGTGCCTTCTTTCTGGAACTACTTAAAATTGTGAACAGTGCCTTCTTTCTGAAACTACTTAAAATTGTGAAAAGTGCCTTCTTTCTGGAACTTCTTAAAATTGTGGACAGTGCCTTCTTTCTGGAACTTCTTAAAATTGTGAACAGTGTCTTCTTTCTGGAACTTCTTAAAATTGTGAACAGTGCCTTCTTTCTGGAACTTCTTAAAATTGTGAACAGTGCCTTCTTTCTGGAACTACTTAAAATTGTGAACAGTGCCTTCTTTCTGGAATTACTTAAAATTGTGAACAGTGCCTTCTTTCTGGAACTTCTTAAAATTGTGAACAGTGCCTTCTTTCTGGAACTTCTTAAAATTGTGAACAGTGCCTTCTTTCTGGAACTTCTTAAAAGTGTGAACAGTGCCTTCTTTCTGGAACTACTTAAAATTGTGAACAGTGCCTTCTTTCTGGAACTTCTTAAAATTGTGAACAGTGCCTTCTTTCTGGAACTACTTAAAATTGTGAACAGTGCCTTCTTTCTGGAACTTCTTAAAATTGTGAACAGTGCCTTCTTTCTGGAACTTCTTAAAATTTTGAACAGTGCCTTCTTTCTGGAACTTCTTAAAATTGTGAACAGTGCCTTCTTTCTGGAACTACTTAAAATTGTGAACAGTGCCTTCTTTCTGGAACTTCTTAAAATTGTGAACAGTGCCTTCTTTCTGGAACTTCTTAAAATTGTGAACAGTGCCTTCTTTCTGGAACTACTTAAAATTGTGAACAGTGCCTTCTTTCTGGAACTTCTTAAAATTGTGAACAGTGCCTTCTTTCTGGAACTTCTTAAAATTGTGAACAGTGCCTTCTTTCTGGAACTACTTAAAATTGTGAACAGTGCCTTCTTTCTGAAACTACTTAAAATTGTGAAAAGTGCCTTTTTTCTGGAACTTCTTAAAATTGTGAACAGTGCCTTCTTTCTGGAACTTCTTAAAATTGTGAACAGTGTCTTCTTTCTGGAACTTCTTAAAATTGTGAACAGTGCCTTCTTTCTGGAACTTCTTAAAATTGTGAACAGTGCCTTCTTTCTGGAACTACTTAAAATTGTGAACAGTGCCTTCTTTCTGGAATTACTTAAAATTGTGAACAGTGCCTTCTTTCTGGAACTTCTTAAAATTGTGAACAGCGCCTTCTGGAACTACTTAAAATTGTGAACAGTGCCTTCTTTCTGGAACTTCTTAAAATTGTGAACAGTGCCTTCTTTCTGGAACTTCTTAAAATTGTGAACAGTGCCTTCTTTCTGGAACTTCTTAAAATTGTGAACAGTGCCTTCTTTCTGGAACTACTTAAAATTGTGAACAGTGCCTTCTTTCTGGAGCTACCTAAAATTGTGAACAGTGCCTTCCTTCTGGAAGTTCTTAAAATTGTGAACAGTGTCTTCTTTCTGGAACTACTTAAAATTGTGAACAGTGCCTTCTTTCTGGAACTTCTTAAAATTGTGAACAGTGCCTTCTTTCTGGAACTTCTTAAAATTGTGAACAGTGCCTTCTTTCTGGAACTACTTAAAATTGTGAACAGTGCCTTCTTTCTGGAACTTCTTAAAATTGTGAACAGTGCCTTCTTTCTGGAACTTCTTAAAATTTTGAACAGTGCCTTCTTTCTGGAACTTCTTAAAATTGTGAACAGTGCCTTCTTTCTGGAACTACTTAAAATTGTGAACAGTGCCCTTCTTTCTGGAACTTCTTAAAATTGTGAACAGTGCCTTCCTTCTGGAACTTCTTAAAATTGTGAACAGTGCCTTCTTTCTGGAACTACTTAAAATTGTGAACAGTGCCTTCTTTCTGGAATTACTTAAAATTGTGAACAGTGCCTTCTTTCTGGAACTTCTTAAAATTGTGAACAGTGCCTTCTTTCTGGAACTACTTAAAATTGTGAACAGTGCCTTCTTTCTGGAACTTCTTAAAATTGTGAACAGTGCCTTCTTTCTGGAACTTCTTAAAATTTTGAACAGTGCCTTCTTTCTGGAACTTCTTAAAATTGTGAACAGTGCCTTCTTTCTGGAACTACTTAAAATTGTGAACAGTGCCCTTCTTTCTGGAACTTCTTAAAATTGTGAACAGTGCCTTCTTTCTGGAACTTCTTAAAATTGTGAACAGTGCCTTCTTTCTGGAACTTCTTAAAATTTTGAACAGTGCCTTCTTTCTGGAACTTCTTAAAATTGTGAACAGTGTCTTCTTTCTGGAACTTATTAAAATTGTGAACAGTGCCTTCTTTCTGGAACTTCTTAAAATTGTGAACAGTGCCTTCTTTCTGGAACTTCTTAAAATTGTGAACAGTGCCTTCTTTCTGGAACTACTTAAAATTGTGAACAGTGCCTTCTTTCTGGAACTTCTTAAAATTTTGAACAGTGCCTTCTTTCTGGAACTTCTTAAAATTGTGAACAGTGCCTTCTTTCTGGAACTACTTAAAATTGTGAACAGTGCCCTTCTTTCTGGAACTTCTTAAAATTGTGAACAGTGCCTTCTTTCTGGAACTTCTTAAAATTGTGAACAGTGCCTTCTTTCTGGAACTTCTTAAAATTTTGAACAGTGCCTTCTTTCTGGAACTTCTTAAAATTGTGAACAGTGTCTTCTTTCTGGAACTTATCAAAATTGTGAACAGTGCCTTCTTTCTGGAACTTCTTAAAATTGTGAACAGTGCCTTCTTTCTGGAACTTCTTAAAATTGTGAACAGTGCCTTCTTTCTGGAACAACTTAAAATTGTGAACAGTGCCTTCTTTCTGGAACTTCTTAAAATTGTGAACAGTGCCTTCTTTCTGGAACTTCTTAAAATTGTGAACAGTGCCTTCTTTCTGGAACTACTTAAAATTGTGAACAGTGCCTTCTTTCTGAAACTACTTAAAATTGTGAAAAGTGCCTTCTTTCTGGAACTTCTTAAAATTGTGAACAGTGCCTTCTTTCTGGAACTTCTTAAAATTGTGAACATTGTCTTCTTTCTGGAACTTCTTAAAATTGTGAACAGTGCCTTCTTTCTGGAACTTCTTAAAATTGTGAAAAGTGCCTTCTTTCTGGAACTACTTAAAATTGTGAACAGTGCCTTCTTTCTGGAATTACTTAAAATTGTGAACAGTGCCTTCTTTCTGGAACTTCTTAAAATTGTGAACAGTGCCTTCTTTCTGGAACTACTTAAAATTGTGAACAGTGCCTTCTTTCTGGAACTTCTTAAAATTGTGAACAGTGCCTTCTTTCTGGAACTTCTTAAAATTTTGAACAGTGCCTTCTTTCTGGAACTTCTTAAAATTGTGAACAGTGTCTTCTTTCTGGAACTTATTAAAATTGTGAACAGTGCCTTCTTTCTGGAACTTCTTAAAATTGTGAACAGTGCCTTCTTTCTGGAACTTCTTAAAATTGTGAACAGTGCCTTCTTTCTGGAACTTCTTAAAATTGTGAACAGTGCCTTCTTTCTGGAACTTCTTAAAATTGTGAACAGTGCCTTCTTTCTGGAACTACTTAAAATTGTGAACAGTGCCTTCTTTCTGGAACTACTTAAAATTGTGAACAGTGCCTTCTTTCTGGAACTTCTTAAAATTGTGAACAGTGTCTTCTTTCTGGAACTTCTTAAAATTGTGAACAGTGCCTTCTTTCTGGAACTTCTTAAAATTGTGAACAGTGCCTTCTTTCTGGAACTACCTAAAATTGTGAACATTGCCTTCCTTCTGGAACTTCTTAAAATTGTGAACAGTGTCTTCTTTCTGGAACTTCTTAAAATTGTGAACAGTGCCTTCTTTCTGGAATTACTTAAAATTGTGAACAGTGCCTTCTTTCTGGAACTTCTTAAAATTGTGAACAGTGCCTTCTTTCTGGAACTCCTTAAAATTGTGAACAGTGCCTTCTTTCTGGAACTTCTTAAAATTGTGAACAGTGCCTTCTTTCTGGAACTCCTTAAAATTGTGAACAGTGCCTTCTTTCTGGAACTTCTTAAAATTGTGAACAGTGCCTTCTTTCTGGAACTACTTAAAATTGTGAACAGTGCCTTCTTTCTGGAACTTCTTAAAATTGTGAACAGTGCCTTCTTTCTGGAACTTCTTAAAATTGTGAACAGTGCCTTCTTTCTGGAACTTCTTAAAATTGTGAACAGTGCCTTCTTTCTGGAACTTCTTAAAATTGTGAACAGTGCCTTCTTTCTGGAACTACTTAAAATTGTGAACAGTGCCTTCTTTCTGGAATTACTTAAAATTGTGAACAGTGCCTTCTTTCTGGAACTTCTTAAAATTGTGAACAGTGTCTTCTTTCTAGAACTACTTAAAATTGTGAACAGTGCCTTCTTTCTGGAACTTCTTAAAATTGTGAACAGTGCCTTCTTTCTGGAACTTCTTAAAATTGTGAACAGTGTCTTCTTTCTGGAACTTCTTAAAATTGTGAACAGTGCCTTCTTTCTGGAACTTCTTAAAATTGTCAACAGTGCCTTCTTTCTGGAACTACTAAAAATTGTGAACAGTGCCTTCTTTCTGGAATTACTTAAAATTGTGAACAGTGCCTTCTTTCTGGAATTACTTAAAATTGTCAACAGTGCCTTCTTTCTGGAACTTCTTAAAATTGTGAACAGTGCCTTCTTTCTGGAACTACTTAAAATTGTGAACAGTGCCTTCTTTCTGGAACTTCTTAAAATTGTGAACAGTGCCTTCTTTCTGGAACTTCTTAAAATTGTGAACAGTGCCTTCTTTCTGGAACTTCTTAAAATTGTGAACCGTGCCTTCTTTCTGGAACTTCTTAAAATTGTGAACAGTGCCTTCTTTCTGGAACTACTTAAAATTGTGAACAGTGCCTTCTTTCTGGAACTTCTTAAAATTGTGAACAGTGCCTTCTTTCTGGAACTACTTAAAATTGTGAACAGTGCCTTCTTTCTGGAACTTCTTAAAATTGTGAACAGTGCCTTCTTTCTGGAACTTCTTAAAATTGTGAACAGTGTCTTCTTTCTGGAACTTCTTAAAATTGTGAACAGTGCCTTCTTTCTGGAACTTCTTAAAATTGTGAACAGTGCCTTCTTTCTGGAACTTCTTAAAATTGTGAACAGTGTCTTCTTTCTGGAACTTCTTAAAATTGTGAACAGTGCCTTCTTTCTGGAACTTCTTAAAATTGTGAACAGTGCCTTCTTTCTGGAACTTCTTAAAATTGTGAACAGTGCCTTCTTTCTGGAACTTCTTAAAATTGTGAACAGTGCCTTCTTTCTGGAACTCCTTAAAATTGTGAACAGTGCCTTCTTTCTGGAACTTCTTAAAATTGTGAACAGTGCCTTCTTTCTGGAACTTCTTAAAATTGTGAACAGTGCCTTCTTTCTGGAACTACTTAAAATTGTGAACAGTGCCTTCTTTCTGGAACTTCTTAAAATTGTGAACAGTGTCTTCTTTCTGGAACTTCTTAAAATTGTGAACAGTGCCTTCTTTCTGGAACTTCTTAAAATTGTGAACAGTGCCTTCTTTCTGGAACTTCTTAAAATTGTGAACAGTGCCTTCTTTCTGAAACTACTTAAAATTGTGAACAGTGCCTTCTTTCTGGAACTTCTTAAAATTGTGAACAGTGCCTTCTTTCTGGAACTTCTTAAAATTGTGAACAGTGTCTTCTTTCTGGAACTTCTTAAAATTGTGAACAGTGCCTTCTTTCTGGAACTTCTTAAAATTGTGAACAGTGCCTTCTTTCTGGAACTACTTAAAATTGTGAACAGTGCCTTCTTTCTGGAACTTCTTAAAATTGTGAACAGTGTCTTCTTTCTGGAACTTATTAAAATTGTGAACAGTGCCTTCTTTCTGGAACTTCTTAAAATTGTGAACAGTGCCTTCTTTCTGGAACTTCTTAAAATTGTGAACAGTGCCTTCTTTCTGGAACTTCTTAAAATTGTGAACAGTGCCTTCTTTCTGGAACTTCTTAAAATTGTGAACAGTGTCTTCTTTCTGGAACTTCTTAAAATTGTGAACAGTGTCTTCTTTCTCCATGATTTCTTAAAATTGTAAACAGTGCCTTCTTTCTCCATGATTTCTTAAAATAGTGAACAGTGCCTTCTTTCTGGAACTTCTTAAAATTGTGAATTGTCTTCTTTCTCCATGATTTCTTAAAATTGTGAACAGTGCCTTCTTTCTGGAACTTCTTAAAATTGTGAACAGTGTCTTCTTTCTGGAACTTCTTAAAATTGTGAACTGTGCCTTCTTTCTGGCACTTCTTAAAATTGTGAACAGTGCCTTCTTTCTGGAACTTCTTAAAATTGTGAACAGTGCCTTTTTTCTGGAACCTCTTAAAATTTTGAACAGTGTATTCTTTCTGGAACTTCTTAAAATTGTGAACAGTGCCTTCTTTCTGGAACTTCTTTAAATTGTGAACAGTGCCTTCTTTCTGAAACTACTTAAAATTGTGAACAGTGCCTTCTTTCTGGAACTTCTTAAAATTGTGAACAGTGCCTTCTTTCTGGAACTTCTTAAAATTGTGAAGTGTCTTCTTTCTGGAACTTCTTAAAATTGTGAACAGTGCCTTCTTTCTGGAACTTATTAAAATTGTGAACAGTGTCTTCTTTCTGGAACTTATTAAAATTGTGAACAGTGCCTTCTTTCTGGAACTTCTTAAAATTGTGAACAGTGCCTTCTTTCTGGAACTTCTTAAAATTGTGAACAGTGTCTTCTTTCTGGAACTTCTTAAAATTGTGAACAGTGTCTTCTTTCTCCATGATTTCTTAAAATTGTAAACAGTGTCTTCTTTCTCCATGATTTCTTAAAATTGTGAACAGTGCCTTCTTTCTGGAACTTCTTAAAATTGTGAATTGTCTTCTTTCTCCATGATTTCTTAAAATTGTGAACAGTGCCTTCTTTCTGGAACTTCTTAAAATTGTGAACAGTGTCTTCTTTCTGGAACTTCTTAAAATTGTGAACTGTGCCTTCTTTCTGGCACTTCTTAAAATTGTGAACAGTGCCTTCTTTCTGGAACTTCTTAAAATTGTGAACAGTGCCTTTTTTCTGGAACCTCTTAAAATTTTGAACAGTGTATTCTTTCTGGAACTTCTTAAAATTGTGAACAGTGCCTTCTTTCTGGAACTTCTTTAAATTGTGAAGAATCCAGTTCTTACTAGGTGGTTCTCCCACTTTGAAATGTTTGCGATAAAGCTGCTCAGTCTTGATCGCAGACTTTGTCTCAATGTAGGTACCATTCTTCCATTATATTTCGTTGCTGTGCGTGTATGACATTCACTCCAGACAAATGAAATTTGGTAGAGACAATTTCCCAACTTCCGAGAACATAACATGAAAAATAAATAAATAATAATTGCAATTAATAATGCTCAATGGAGATAAAGAAAGCTGCATGAAGCAACCAAGAAAAACTACACAAGGTTTTTCTGGCTATGTTCTCAGAAGCCCTTGTGTGCTAGCTTTTCTTGGTTGCTTGATACAGCTTTCTTTGGCTGGAAGAGCATGAGAGTTAATTTATTTGATCCAAGCCATCTGGGATAATTGCTTATGTGGGAGCTGATTGGTTATTCCCTCCAATTCCAGGTTAGGGAGGTGATCGTGTCTTGTTATTATATGTTAACTGCTATTGGCATTTTACAAAATGGAGAAGATTGTCATGGGGCCTGCAAGGCTAACCCCCGCTCTAGCAGGGAAAATGGCCTTAAAATGCCTGTTGTTGTTGTTGTTGTATTGGCATTGCACGTCGTACATGCTTGTGAATCTCGGTGGTGCATGTTTCTGTCTATACTGTTGCTGATGATACGCCATCAAGTGATGAAACCAGTACGGCATCTAAGGGAGGCATGTTGCATGGGATTCTCATGTATGTACCACTTGTGAATGTTTGCAGCTGTAGAGGAACCCAGGTAGAGTTTGAAACGGAAAAGGGCTTACCTTGTGTAGATTTTCTTGGTTGCGTTATGCAGCTTTTGTTGGCTTGGAGAGCATTAAGTTAATTCATTTGATAATCCTAGCCACTTGGGGTATTGATTACAGGAGAGCTGATTGGTTAATCTCTCCAATTATGGGTAAAATATGTCATTGGGTCTTATTATTTATTTATATATGTTTACAGATATATGTATACAGATTAAGCACATATGCATCACAGTCAAAAGGCGAAGTTGCACTCGAAGCTGCCAAGCTCCACAGCAAACACTTACAGTAATCAAAGAGTAATGGCTACCACAAACAGATATGGGTGATTTTGCAAGGAAAAAGCAACATGATCTCAATGGAACAACAGGAAGCTTTTAGATCAAACCGTTCCAGCTGGATGCTGACTTTTAAGTTTGTATAGAATCACAAAATAACATTCAGGCCTAAGTATCTATACCAGGTTGGGGAGATTATGCCAAACGCCAAATCAGATTAATGATGTTGTAAGCTCATTTTCAGAGGGTGGATCAAATTTTGAGGTGCTAATATAGACTAGTCAAATTTCTGGGAAACGTGAATTCATGAGGCATTTTTGAGTAAAAGCAAGCAAACCACTTTTTCTGGGGTAGTTTTTCGTGCTGAATACGAATCTGTTGTTTGCCAAGCCCAAAAATGCGTAATTAGATCACTAATCAAGGTCAAAGGTCAATGAGTGCAAAATTCAAAATTTTTGAAAAAATGTTTTATTTTACATCACCTATCTGTACATTTCAATTATTTTACAGTATTTTGTCTGGTAAGGTTACTACAGCTTTTCACAATTATGAAAGTAAAGGGAATTGTGAAGGGAAAAAATCAGATTTTTGTGAATATATCCGTAATGAAGCAACTTTTCGTTTTTTGACATACTGTTTTAATTCACTTGAATTGTTGCCTTAAATACCATCAGTGAAGTGGTTTACCTGAGTCCTATATAATAGCAAGATTGTTTTCTACACTAAATGTCAATATTTGACTAATTAGCCACTTAATTAAGGCTAACGGTCACAAGGCGCAAAGTGCACTTACATGGCACAAGGCGCAAAATGCACTTCATGGCAAACATGTTTGGAGTGCAGGCAGTTGATCATTATCACATGTATTCTTAATTAATCCTGAATCAATTGCAGTCTGTCAGACTGATTGGCTGGAAGGAGGAGCCATCCAGGGGAATGCCAATTAGCTTAACTGTGTAAGCTCTGCCCCCCCCCCCCCCCTACTTTGGCCTGTTTCGACATGGTGTTTCACTGGCATTGCACTTGCAGGCCTCAGTGCAGAACTGTTTCCCCCACTCCCGACTAGAGCAACTATCAGAACTGCAACCTTTCTTGCAACCACACTGAGTAAGTTCTCGGCATCCCTTTGGAATTGACGGTAAAGTTGTAAGAACCGGTGACAACTTGTCATCAACGAGTTTCCATCCACAATCAGTCGGCGGTGGCAGATCTGTCATTGGATTACTGGCCTCTCTCCAAATGAAACTTTGGTAGTTTGCACGCTCTATGTGGAACTTTGCTGCATCACTAGATGGAGGTAGGGTCTCCGTTGCATGGCATTTGTTGAACAGTTTAATGCGGGCTTGATTACAGTTCTCAGATGGTTCCTTGTAGATATGGCAAATGAACTTTTCAGCATCTTCTGTGACCTTCTTTGATGGTGTCGGAAACTTGCCAAGATCTTGAAGCAGACTGTTGTGTTCAAGGAAGATATCCCATTCTGTTTTCTTTGAGTGTCCTGAGAAAAATGAAACCGTATCGCATCCTGTCAACGCATGAAATGCTGGTAAAGTCTCATAGACATGATCAGCAAGTCCAAGTTCCGACTTTATGTCATGCACAGGAACATACTTCCGTTTCTTAATTGTTCCTGCTCTCATCCAAAGTTTTACGCAAGACATTTTACTGAAGTTGGCAAGCAACAGCACCAACACATCTGTGTCACGCGCTGCGACCACAATGTTTGGTGCATCGGCATGAAGGCAGTGTACAATCATTCTGGTATCTGCTTCCTCGTGATTGCTTTGTAGCAAAGTAGTGTTCATTGCAGGATCTGAACTCTGGACTTCTGTTTCAGAAGCGAAACCTCCACCAACAACAACCACTTTTTCAGGGGGTGCCGCTGCCAGGAGTGCATTCGACAGGAACTGAGCAAGCTCTGTCTTGTTTTCAGTTGATGCGAGAAAGTCAGGCCATTTGTTGGGGAGTGGCACATCTCTATCTTCAATCAGGCGACGAACTGGCCTTGACTTCTTCGTACGTTTGACCCTAGTTCCAACTTTGATTGAAATGTCTCTATATCGATCGAAGGTAACATCAATTCGGCTGTAAGCCCGGCCTTGCCAGAAAATGAACTTTACAAATTCGTCTGCATAATCACCAAAGGTGTTCGCCGTGTTAGGTTTTCCAAGTGACATAACTGCAGCTTGCCCATCAATGATCAAACAGGAAGGCCCATAAAAGGCGATTTCTGAGGGGCATGATACACTCCTGATAAGAATGTCAAATAAAATAGCCTTAACACCCGTTCTAAGTTCGCCAGATGTATCAACAATGCTGATTGGCACCTTCATCAGTTCATGGTTAAGTATTCTAGCCAGTTCAACTGGTCTTCCAGCTCTGTACGCTGCAATTAGTCTCTGCAAAAAGTTTCTGTCTGCTTTTGTGGTTTCGATCTTTCCATTGGCTTTCTTGGTTCCTATTTCATAGAGTGAGGAAAACGTGGGAGCCTTCACCTTCGGAAGTCGATCTCGGAAATCAGTTGATTTTTCAACAAGTCTCACTTTGACAAAGTTTTCCACCTGCTGCTGCCCTAATGTTTTTGCGTTCAGCAGTGACTCTTCTATTTCAGAAGTTGCAACATCTTTTGTTGCGCAGTTAAGGAGGTTTGGTCGACTAGAAGATTCCTCAGCAAATACTTTGAATCGCAGGAGAGTTTGAAGTTTGAGTTCTTCGTCGCAGTTGTCACGTTTAGTGCGGGATGAGTTGGCTTCATTATGGACGTAACCAGTGTCCACTCCAACATTCATCATTTCATACGTCTGCATTGAAATGCATGTCCTGTGGTTGTACGAGAGAGTCCATCTTGCCAGGGCTGAATTTGTTTTGGTTATTCCGATGATTCCACCCCTCTTTTTCCCTACACCATTAAGCCATTCCAGGCTATGATCTGGATCTACTTGGTTGAATCTTTGGTCCGACCCTTTCACAACAAAGTTGCCAAGAAGGAACTCCTCCTCCACTTCTGGTGGGAGCTGATGCATCTGTGACAGGTAAACACAGCCCCATCTTGCGTAATTCACGTGATCGTATCGGAAGAAGAATGGCAACATTTCTCGGAACGATTCCAAGTGTAGCGTCCACAACCCTTCTCTCTGTGCCCGAACGAATGCAAGCAGTATAGTCACCATCCTTAGGTATTCCCACCAGAACTTGAAGTTTGGATCTGTCTGTCGATTTTCAACGAAGACTGCGAGATATTGCCGAAAGGTCTCAGAACCCACTATGTCCAGTAAAGTGTCAAACTCTTTGTTAGCTAGTGAATTCTCCAGTGTTTGGCATGTTTTGGGATCTTGACTCTGCAGATTGTTTTTGAATTGCGGAATCAAGATTAGCCATGGCGCTTGCCAAGTTAATTTGTGTGCCCTCATTGCTTTTGCGTAAGATTTTCCGTCTTTAACCTTGTCAGCCGAATTTGGCCCAAGTAAACCACTTTCAACCCACAGCTCATGTATACCAGAATCTTCTGTATGTTGCCCTAGCACTTTCAAAAAATTCATAGTGATATGTAACCCACCTAGTCTTGGAATTAGGGTATCTCTGAAGTCGGGCACTGACCATTTCAGCTCCATCAGTTGGGGATACAAGCCCTGATCAACTGTTATCACAGCGTAGCGGTTATTCAGGGCCCTTGCGACATGTAGTGCCCTGCGCACCATGGTGTTCAAAGTGGAATGTTCATGAGCTGGGGCTAGTATGATTGGCATATAGCCAATGGTAGTTTTGGGTGGTTCCTCCTTAGTGCTGTGCAACTGGTTGAACGTGGTCCAGGAATATCTTTCGCTTTCTCCTTGGCGAGATGCTAAGAATGCCATGTCCCGATGTTCACTGTCTTGAAGAGCACTGCCAGTATCTTTCTCCCTAAGAAACCATCCTGTTTCAACCTCACCAAACTCGGGAATGAGGGTATCCTTGTTGATGTATACCTCATGGATCTTTTCAACTGCTGTTGGTATATCCAACGTTGACGTATTGGATGGTTTGATGTCTCCAAGACCGCTTTCAGCAGATGGCCCCCTCTGCCAGGCAGCTAACTGAGTAGCGTGAAATGTATTTTTGCCATCTAGGGTAGAGTCATTGATGTCAATATTGTCGCCAGAAAAATGCACAAATCGTCCCGAAACCAGGTTGCTGGTAACAACTGCCCCAGTTTCTTGATCAAGCGCTTTCAGAGTGTTTTCAGCCATGGCAGTGTCATACCTAAGAACCCGGTTATAGCTGATTATGTGCCCAGCATTATGGAATAGCTCAACTAATTTCTTTGATCGAGTTGACTGGTGCAGCGTCATACCCATTCCAACGTGTTTAGGCGGTGCCTTCTTGTCTCCACATACACCATAGACCATGTCTTGTCCAATGCTAAGGACCCTTGTCTTCTTCACCCAACCAGTTTCAGACATCTCACTTTCGTCAAACTCAGCATCGACACTACTTTGGCCTCCAAGCAAGATATTCACAAACATGAGTACAGATGGTGGTACACTTGCCAACTCTGCTTTTTCGCTTACATCGCAACCTTCGAATGCAGGATGTGACATGATATCACTGCGGAGTTGCAGAGCAACGTGCACTAAAGACAGAAAATGATCATCCTGTTGTCTAAATATGGGAATATAGTCTGCACTGTTCTGATCGCACACCATTTCTGAAAGAGGTATGTGACTGAAATGTCGTGGAAGAAGCAAAGTTTGTTTCTCTGAAGGCGCCAAATTTCTTAGCACAAGAAATTCATAAATGTCCCCAATGCAATTCGACAAAGTTTCTTTAAAAGTCCCCAGTCTACTAAGATACGATGTAGGAATTGTGCCGTCGCACTCACTGGCTAACTCTTTGTACCTCTCGAACACTGCAGATAGTTCAAATACGTGCCCTTTCTCAGCAGAGTGACGCAGCTCTTGACACAACCATGATATTGCCATGTCTGCTGATTTGCTTTCAGTTTCCGCCCTTTTGACATCCCTAAAGAATTTACTAAGACAGTTAACATGGTAACATGCCTCAGCTGAGATTAAATCATTCTCATTTGCAGTACGGACTAAGATGTTATGTACAAATTTAGCTTTTTCCGTAATTTCATTACTCATTTTGAAGGTTGTGACACGACTTGTCTTCTGCTTCTTGTCAAAGTTCTGGCAGAACATACACAATGTCCAGTTCATCTTAGTAGTACTACTGCGTAAAAACGGACATGCTTCAGCCGAAACACTCTTTCTTTCAGGATCTTTTTCGTTTTTCGATTGTTCCTTGGCTAGCTTAGCATTTATTTTCCCCTTGTGTGTGTATGCAGAGTAACATAGCTTATGCCATTTAAGTTTGGGGAGACTTTCTGGAGGCTCTGCAAAGAGAGTCGAAAGCCTGTCCACGGCTGATCGAAATTCATAGTGTCTAAGTTTGCATCGGAGCTCGGTCGCCTCTCTGATGGCAGCAATACCCTGGTTTGTCTGGTTGAAAATCGTATCTTTGACCTGGCTAGTTCCCTGACAAATGATACAAAGTTCAAACGACACATCCTCACGCTGTCGCTTGAGGCTGGCAATAGGTTCCATGGTTGGCCTGAGGGGAGAAACAGAAACCAAACTAAGCACCAGGCACGCATGTTCTGACCATGAAAACTACAACGTTGTATGATATACTGCAACAGCCCTTAAATGATCGAATAAGCGCAGGCAGTGTTGGCCCGGGTTTTAATCTTATTCTCAAAGACACAAAGTAAAGCTTCTTCAAGACAAAACATCTAACCGATATCACTAATTCATTAGTGGTAGATGCATTAGGCACTCATCGTCAATGCCCATGCCCTGCCTGTCTTTTTGCTACTGTTAGGTAAATGTACATGTATGTAGGCCTGCCTATGATGTGAGATGTCAAGCATACATTACACATTTGTATGTACATGTATCTCACCAAAGAAGAATGCATTCCTTTACTTTCATTTGATTTTATATTTCATTTTTTAACAATCTTAAAAAGACCCTTACCTGTACTCCTGAAATGTTTAATGCCTGATGCCTAGGGTACGAACTAGATGGCTTATGCTAGGCTATTAGATTCATTCTTCATCATTAAGGGTCTATTGAAGAACACCCTGCTCTGTCTGAATGGAAATGATTTGACAAACATGGCAAATGCATTGGGGTCAGAAAGATGAAGCCACTTTCACTGTTGAGTGAAAGGGATGGTTTCAAGTGCAAGTAACTGTTACGTCATTGCAAGACTTTCGCACTCATTGACCTTTGACCTATGTTGTTTACCGGTGACATTTAGATTCTGTCTTTATAAAATCTATCTCTAGACCATCAATAGGAGCATAAAAACTCTGCCCCATTGTGCATTTAGAGGTTAAACTGCAAGCAAATTACGCAAAAACTAATTGTCGCCCCTTACAGAGATAAAGGCAAATGAGCATAGATGTGTCCTCACGTTTTCCTTTAAAAATAAGATTTTGAAAAGCTTTAGCAACCTTACTAGACAAAATATTGTAAAATAATTGAAATGTACAGATAGGGGATGTAAAATAAAGCATTTTTTCAAAAATTTTGAATTTTGCACTCATTGACCTTTGACCTTGATTAGTGACCTAATTACGCATTTTTGGGCTTGGCAAACAACAGATTCATATTCAGCATGAAAAACTACCCCAGAAAAAGTGGTTTGCTTGCTTTTACTCAAAAATGCCTCAATCATTCTATAAAGGCACATTTTCAGATTTTTTGACTAGGCTAATAATCTTACAACTAATAATTAAGAAGCTTTAAAACAAAAAACACACAAAAAAAAATTTGGAATGCAAGGAACAGTCTTATACCTCTGAATTGAAAATATTACCAAGTCAGCAGCAAGGTGACTTTGAAAAAGCATTGGGCCAAAATAGTTGACACAACATGCTTGTTATTATTATAAATGCAACACCTGGATGCTGCTTTGGTGGGTGGCAGGAGGGCAGGCTAATGAGGAGGGGGCACGACATTGCTGATGCAATATTTACCCTTGTGTTGAGACAGGAATTGTGGATTTGGTCAGGATACTGGCACACAATGCCTGACTGGGAAGCTCAAAATCAGCGTACTCGCCTCTGAGCAGTCAAGCCTCTGAGCAATTCCCAACTCGACAAGAAACGAATCAGATTGGTGCTTTGAGTGCACTGTTCCTCAAAACGGATGTTAAGCCAGCTATGTCATTTGAGAGTGGGTAACCTTTTTTAGGCATATTGTATGCTCAATTACTATTAGAAAATTCTAAATCAATGTCCTGTTTTGGCAACACCTTGCGATGGATGAATAACCTATCTGGGAGTTAGAAAAGGATACACACAAGGAATTTGGATGCAGGCAACCATTCAGCCCATCGAGCCTGTGTTGCATCTACACCATAAAATTCAATCTAGTAGTTTTTCAAGTTAAATTCACTGGGAGAGACTGTGTGTGCAGTGAAAGCATGGAGATGAGAACAGTGGGGCCAGCACAGACACCACCAGGGACATATTTTTATATTGTTGCGGAGATGAGGACTGTATTTTTTTTATTGTGTGCTGTATTATTATTATTATTGTTTATTCTGCGCCCCCCTACCTCCGGAGCTGTGTAAAGGTGAAAGGGCATCCCATAATTAGTCCACAAGCATACACGTCAGCCAAGTAATAGAATACCCCTGTTGATAGTTATCTCTTATTCTGTGTTTTAGGGTAAGGCTGTGTCTCCCATTAATTGAAGTACTCCATTGCACCAGTGAAAGAGAATAGATCCCCTTTCATTCCCATCCCCAAAAACCTCCATTTCCTATCACATCCCCTTTCGTCATTGCCGAGCCTCGATTGCCCATATTACATCCCCTCTCGTCATTGCTGAGCCCTCGATTCTCAATCACCTCCCCACCAATAACCGCCATTGACCACGAGGCAGGGTCGGAGAAGAAGGGCGTGACTCCACCTCGTCATAGAGGGCGGAGCCCGAGGGTCGCGCGACCAACCAGGGCCGAGGTGAGCACCCCGATGGGCGTGTCCAAAACGCCGGCGGCTGAATCGCTGGAGGCGCTATAAAAGGCGCAAACGGAAGTGAGTAGTGAGTTGGTCTGAGTTGGTTGAGAGTCGGTCGTCAAGTGGAGAGTGGTGAAGAGTCAGTCAGTAGAGGTGGTGGTCAAGTGGTTGCGTTGGTTGCGGTGAGGAGTCGGTGGTAAAGAGTGAGGGACCAAGAAAGAGTTGAGGGTGTGGACCAACGAGTCAGACAAGTCCTGGAAACGCAGCGGAGGCCGCAGCAGCAAGAACACCCAACAGCCAAAGGGGGCCTGAACGGCGGTTTGGAGCAGGGCCGAAAAGGAACGGCGGCTGCTAAACGCGCCGGTTGAGCTGCAGGACCCCCTTGGACCTTTCCTCTCCCTCCAGCCATCCACCTCCTGCCTTTCCACCCTTCTTGTATACGTGAGTTTGTTTTGTTTGTTCTGTCCCTGGGTATTTAATTAAGTCTGTAGGTAAGCTAAAATTTGCACTGTGTCACCTGCGTCTTATGTGTTGTAAATAAACCTTGATTGCTCCTTTTTGCTTGTGTAAATAATAAATCCAATTACTCTTCTGTCCGTCTATTCGTTTTATTCCTTTTCCTCTTTGCATTCGTCGTTTTAGTCTTTTCCCCTCATTGAGCAGCTGCGGTGCGATCCGGCCAAAGTCCTGGGTGAATCGGGTGAGTCAGGGATCCTGTTAGGTCGCGGTTAAATACACCACCGCTCGGTCATCATAACATCTAAACCGCGATCAGTAACAATATATTGTTGCGGATTTGAGAACCCTGCACGTTGTAATTGTTGTAAATATCACCCTCTGTCAATTGTAATGATTCTTGTAAATACCTCCATCAATTTGTGTAAAGATCAAAGGTCATCCTTTTAGTTAGTCCATCGCACACACGTAGAGAACCATAGGATCCCTAAACAGTTATATCATTATTATGTGTTCCAGTTTAAGGCTCTGTTTTCCACTAGTTGACATTGCATTGCACCAAATTAAATAAGGTAGAATCCCCTTTCAATTGCCCCAAATCCCCTTTCAATTGCCAACTGCATTTGCCTCCATTATGCACGTGGTCAAGCCTCGGAGAAGAAGGGGGAGGAGCTACATTACGGGCGTGGCCCGCACCTCGTCACCAAGGGTGGAGCCCCGAACGACCAACAACAAATCAGTGGGTATGGCTTGGTAGGGCATGTCATATAACCCGCGGCACGCCGGCCCCACCAGAGACGATTGAGGGAGCCAGTGGAGTGAGGAGGACGCACCGAGCAGTTCGGTTGAGGAGGAGCTGAGTTGAGTTGGGCTGACCTCAGTTGAGTTGAGTGATGAGAAGATTGAAGGTTTGAAGAGAGGAGACGCTGATTGCAACCAGCCCCGGCGCGCGCGCAGCTTTGACGCGCAGTTTCGACCCGCTGCTATGCGGGAACGAGATTGCGGGGGCATCGGTGGCCGTCGACTTCCAGCCCGTTGTCCCGTGCGGGATCAAGCTCCAGCCAGCGTCCAGCGGAACCTTCCTCCCCTTCCAGTCATTCGTTCCTGCCCTCATTCAACCATTTGTGTACGTGAGTTTGTCTTGTTTGTTCTGTCTGGGGAATTAGTAAGACTGTATAGATAAGCTAGAATTGCACTGTGTCTTCCTCTTCTGTAAATTACTTTCGTTTTCTTTCCTTCTCCTTGGTTTCTTTGACTTGTACATAATTGGTTAATAAATCCTGATATTTCCTACTTTTGCCTTCTTCTTCTTCCTCGTCCGATAGTCCTTGTCTTTTCCATCATTGAATACCTGTGGCACGATTTGGCCAACGCATAGGAATCGGGTTTAGTACTTGCTAATGGTTCGAGCCGCGGGCTGCTAACCCGCTCGGCAAATAACATCTTGTCCGTGGTTTCGAACGGGGCTATCCACCGGCTTCGTGGAGAGGTTGGTAGGGGAGATAGAAGAAGGCGACCGGCGACCAAAATTTTATTTAATATTCTAAATTTTAAAATCGTGCCATGGATGATCAAGGCGACCGGATGCCCGTAGGGGAGATAGAAGAAGGGGTAGAATCGACCCAGGACCCCAGGGAAATGTATATGGGGGAGAGAGAGGAGGAGAGCAATGAGGATGTGGCAGCGGAGGTTTCAGGCGCACGAGATGGCGGCACCTCGCATGAGTTGGGAGGCGCACAAAATGGCGGCTCGCACGTGGTTGCGGCAGCCGCACCCGCGGCGCCAATGGACTAGAGCCTATTCATGATGCAAAAGCAGGCCTTCATGGAAGAGAACAGGGGGCTGGGAGGCCAAATTGGAGCAATGAGGGACGAAGCAAGGGGTACTAGTGCCCAAATTGGGGAATTGAGGAATGACATGGGAAACCAAATTGTAGGATTGGAAAACAGAATGGGGGACAAATTGGCAAATCAAATCGGGGGGCTAGAAGCTACATTTGAAGGTTTCGACAATAAATTTGAGGGGTTATACAACAGGTTGGAAGGGCTAGAAGGTAAATTGGGGGGTCAACTGGAGGACATGGGTGACCAAATCGGGGAAGTAAACGAGGGGTTGGCGAGGGGGCAAGCCACGTATGAGGTAAGGGAAGCGGTGAGGGACAGAGACAGGTTGGGCGAGCAGGTCCCAGGGGTACGCGACGAGGTAAAGTGGGTCGAGAAGCGCTGGTTGAGCGAGTCGGAGCAAGGCACAGGTAACTGGACCGGGGTAGACATCGCGACCCGGGGTATGGAAAAGCCGGCGACCGCTGAGGTAGAAGAGGGAATTTTAATAAAGCCAGCGGTCGTCGAGGTGAATAAAGAAAAAGCAGAAGTGGGAATTGAAATTGTAGAGACGACAGACGTAGAAGAGCAACAGTTTTGCGGAAGGAATGGATAATGTGCAAAGTCCGTGCTCACACCTTGATGCTGTGCTTAATCCTTATAAAGATTTGCAGGTGTTGGAGCAGGGAGGAAGAAGAACCCTGAAGGTGAGACGGGCTGTGTATGGTGCTAAGAGGTTTTTCGGCAAAGTGTTTGGCGTGAAAAGAATTGTCGCGCTATTGGGGTCGATATGGCACCCGGGTGTTTGTGGGAGGTCCGTGGGGCGTGGTGTGAGAGAGAATGGCACTCGTATGAGGAAAAAGTGTGCGTCGGCGAGTGAGTGTGTTATAAAGTGTGGGAGTAAAACCGAGTGCGAGCGGGAATGCACGTCGGAGTGTACGGAGGGTGACACAGAGGGTGAGAGCGATACGGAGTGTACGTGCGTGGGTGAGAGTGACCCGGAGAGCGAGTTGGTGGAGGAGTGGGTGCGAGGATGCACGTTTGGGATGGATGGCGAGAGTGTGCGAGAAAGCACACCTGAGTTGGTTGTGGCGCGGGTGTGGGAGAGCCCATTGAAGCGCGTGAGTGGGTGGATGCAAGAGTGCACGCCCATGGTGAGTGTTACGGAGGACGTAACGGAGGAGAGGTGTGGAACAAAGTGTGCGAATGACGAGTGTGCGCAAGAGGGGTGTGCGAGAGGTGTGGTGTGTAACAGGGAGTACGGTGGTGGAATTGACGAAGTGCATGAGATGTATGAGCAACAAACGGAACGAGTGGTGTGAGCATGTCCGGGAGGCATGGACGTTGACCGGGGCAGCGTTCAGGGCGACGGATAGCCGACGTGAGCACTCCGTGCGCGGTGCGCTTTGTTTGCAGCGAGGACCGGCCGGGACCATAAGCGCGTCGCTCTTCGGAGCGTCGTGCGCGATTCGGGCCGGGTCCCGCACTGAATGGTCGGTGCCGCGTCAGAGCGGCGATCGGCGCGATTCCGGGGGAGGGGGGCCAGGTCGGACCTTCGCCCCCTGGCGGGGACGGGGTTCCGACCAGGCGAGATTGAGCCATCGGGCCGGAGACCGCAAGGTTCCGCGCCGAGATGGTGCGTGGAATCTCGGCCCGACCAAACTGCCTCCCCTGAACCGAGTGCCGGACGGATCCAACTGCAGGAAACGAACCACCGCATTCATAGCTCGGCTTGGCGAAGCCGAGCTTTGGAATTGTAACGACGTACCGAGGCTTAGAATAATGGACATTTGGTAGGGATAGGGAATTGGTGATTGGCAAATTGATGATTGATAAAATGATTGGCAGTGATTGGCAAATTTTGATTTGCAGAAAATTGGATGGGCAAAATTTATAGTGGGAGATGCCGATGTGCAAGGATAGTAAATCCACCATCCCTCACAACCGGGGCACATGAGCACTAGTTATGGGGTTATGGCAGTGAAAACTAGCCCGGGAGGGTTAGGATAAAATGATAGGGATCTAGAGAAGATTGACCATAGGTAACTGGAGATTTAAGTAGCGACATTATACCTGTAGTGGGGACGTAGCGAGTAGGGTAGTTGGATTATAAGGACGAGGGAGCGCAATAGTATAAGGGGCGACTGGGAAACGCGAGTTTCAGAGGGGAGTAGTTAGATCAGATGATGCTGTGTGTGTGTGTAAAAGTGTATTCAGTAGCGTATTGTGAAAAGTGTGGGTGAGTGTATTGTATTGAATGAAGAAGCCTGGGAGGAAGGAGGGTGCAGGAGGCACCAGGTGTGATTGCACAGGTGTGCAAGTAAACAGGTGTATGGAGCAGTGTATGAGTGAGTTATGGTGATTGTGTGTTGTGTTGATCGAATGGTCCTGGAGGAAGGAGGGTGCAGGAAGCACCAGGTGTAGGAGTGATTGCACAGGTGTGCCAATACAGGTGAGCATGGTTGAATGAAATGAATGGTATGGAATATATGGAGTACGGAATGGATGGTGTGGAGTGAGTATGGTGGAAACTGTGGAGTGGAGTGGATGGTGCGAAGGTGTGTATGGAGGGGATGGACCCCATCACGAATACCCAGGGAGGGTAGTTTAAGAGTTAGGTAGAGGGTATAGGTAAATTGTGGTTGGATATTGGCATCTGTGGTGCATGTGGAAGAATGGTGTTTGGATGGGTGCATTAGTGACATGGAAATGGCTGGGCGTGTGGCCTGTTAGTGTGTGTAGTGAAATGGGCACTCCGCCACTGTGAGGATGTCGGCCAGGTGAGGCCGCAGGTGGGCTCTGGGAGCCGGTAGAGTTGTTGTGGATGGGGCCCGAGGATCCAGAGGACGGACCCGGGTAGCCCAATGCCAGAAAGGGCACCGAGTGGGGAGAGCGCCAGAGGGCCTTCCCCAGGTAGATAGGTTAGGGTAAGGAGCAGGTAAGCTCGGAGGCAACTGCAGTGGTGGAGGTGTGCAGGTGGGTAGACCTGCTGGGAGAGCCACACGACCCAGTCCTGAAATTGTGCAAAGGCACAGGGAGATGAACCGGGGGAGTTAGACCCCAAATTGATGAAGCACCACAGCTTGGTCAATGGGAATTTGGTTCTTAAAACCGCATAGAGTAAGATGGCCAATGGATTGGCAGGGAAAGACCCCGGGTAGTATAAAGTGTATTAAAGTCATTTAGAGGATAGTTAGGATTGAGAATCTCCTCGCACCATCTACATCCACTCACCTGAGGTGACGTAACTCCACACCATGCCATGTTTTGGTTATTTTTGTGCAAATGTTTGGATTGTGAGACGCATCATGATGTGGGTGTGACATTGTGTTGTTGTTCCATCTCTTCCTCCTTAAGAGGGATTGATGATGAATTGGTGATGGCAAATTTTGGATTAGTGGGATTGTGACGAATTTGGTATCGGGGAAATATGGGGAAGACGTGACATTAGTGACGAATTGGTAAGTGTGTAGATTTTGTAAATATGGGTAAGGGCAAGGGTGGAGTAGGTGACCGGGGGGGTGGGTGGCGTACGGTAGGGACGAGCTTTCTCACTTCGCTCTCCGTGCGCTCCTCACCTTGCATTGCCTTTGTTGATGTGTACCCTTGTGACCTTACCCCCCGCTAACCTGTCTTCTCTGTCTTCCTTCCCCGACCCATGGATCGTGCTCTCTGGGCACTGAGGGGAGCGTGCGGGAGTTCCGCCATTGTGTGCCCGAATCCCCGCAACCAGCTGCCTGCATCCACGCACCACTTATGGACCACAGTCTGTGGCCAAGCACCACTTATGGACCACAAGCTTTGTGGCATGGCCCCTCTGCTGGGACTGGCCAGGTTGGCCAGAGGAAGATCTTGCTTGCGGACCTCGGTGAGGTGGCACGAAGCCCACAGGTGAACCACCCATAGTCGGCCCCTGTGGGCCATAAATAGAAATGGACACGTTTGTGCTCTTTATTTATTATTATTACAAATAGGCCACAAGCAAAAAACAACACGAAGAAAGATAACATCAAGAACGACAATGGCCAGCAGAGGGAGCCGAAGAGCAAGAACCCAGTCAACAGGTTGTTTTTTTTGGTATGGACATGTGTGAAATGAGCTCTGGATGGTGCTTTGGTGTTTTGGTGCTCTTTATTGGTGCTGGTGCGTCGATGCAGTGCAGGCTGTCTCCTCCCCTCCCACAGGATTCTTTTTGTTCCCAAAGGAAATCGCAGGTCCTGGGTTGCAGTGTAAATACAATTAGCGCCACTTGTAAATAATGCTCCCCACCTTTCATGTATAGTTTGAAAACCATTCCGTAATTCGGTTAGCTGTGGGCGTGAATCTGTTAGGAAGGGTGCAATGCAACAGCGGGACATACTTATTTGTGTTTTAAAACTGTCACACTCAGGGTCAGATTAATTGTAGAGGGAATTACACCTACATGCCACATTAAGTAAAGTTTTATAGGCCCGGGACGTGCCTGGAGGATGAGGGTGCCTTGTTGCGGATTTGAGAATCCTGCACTTGTAATTGTTGTAAATATCACCCTCTGTCAATTGTAATGATTCTTGTAAATACCTCCATCAATTTGTGTAAAGATCAAAGGTCGTCCTTTTAGTTAGTCCATCGCACACACGTCGAGAACCATAGGATCCCTAAATAGTTATATCATTATTATGTGTTCCAGTTTAAGGCTCTGTTTTCCACTAGTTGACATTGCATTGCACCAAATTAAATAAGGTAGAATCCCCTTTCAATTGCCCCAAATCCCCTTTCAATTGCCAACTGCATTTGCCTCCATTATGCACGTGGTCAAGCCTCGGAGAAGAAGGGGGAGGAGCTCCATTACGGGCGTGGCCCGCACCTCGTCACCAAGGGTGGAGCCCCGAACGACCAACCACAAATCAGTGGCTATGGCTTGGTAGGGCGTGTCATATAACCCACGACGCGACGCCCCCACCAGAGACGATTGAGGGAGCCAGTGGAGTGAGGAGGACGCACCGAGCAGTTCGGTTGAGGAGGAGCTGAGTTGAGTTGGGTTGACCTCAGTTGAGTTGAGTGATGAGAAGATTGAAGGTTTGAAGAGAGGAGACGCTGATGGCAACCAGCCCCGGCGCGCGCGCAGCTTTGACGCACAGTTTCGACCCGCTGCTACGCGGGAACCAGATTGCGGGGGCATCGGTGGCCGTCGACTTCCAGCCCGACGTTCCGTGAGGGATCAAGCTCCAGCCAGCGTCCAGCGGAACCTTCCTCCCCTTCCAGCCATTCGCTCCTGCCCTCATTCATCCATTTGTGTACGTGAGTTTGTCTTGTTCGTTCTGTCTGGGGAATAAGTACGACTGTATAGATAAGCTAGAATTGCACTGTGTCTTCCTCCTCTGTAAATTACTTTCGTTTTCTTTCCTTCTCCTTGGTTTCTTTGACTTGTACATAATTGGTTAATAAATCCTGTTATTTCCTACTTTTGCCTTCTTCTTCTTCCTCGTCCGATCGTCCTTGTCTTTTCCATCATTGAATACCTGTGGCACGATTTGGCCAGCGCATAGGAATCGGGTTTAGTACTTGCTAATGGTTCGAGCCGCGGGCTGCTAACTCGCTCGGCAAATAACATCTTGTCCGTGGTTTCGAACGGGGCTATCCACCGGCTTCGTGGAGAGGTTGGCGGAGGTGTATGGGACTCCCTTGACCAATCACCTCGGCCAATCTCACACCACGAAGAAGCGGGATAGTTCCAGGACCGGGGAGACGGCAAGCTTAACAGGACAAGGGGCTAACCACCCCTTGCTAACGGGAGAGCCGTCCCCCGATTCCGCAACAATATATATATATATATATATATATATATATATATATATATATATATATATATATATATATATATATATATATTGTAAAATATTTTTTGTATCTTCACTTTTTTATATAATTTCATTTTTCTTTAAAAAAATGAATTTCTTTGGGGAGTGGGTGAGGAATGAACAAATAGGAATGAACATTGACCTGTTCACGAGATGTTCTCACAGACGTCACAATCATGACAAAGGTATCAGATTGCCTATCCATAGCTCAGTTACCTACTATTCCTGCAAATATCCATGTACCACTTTATCACCAAGGCTTCGAGGTACCTGACTCAAATTCAAATATATCTACTGTTTCTGCTACCACTACCTTTCCAGGGAGACTACCATGCATCACCTATTCCCTGAGTGAAAGACCCCTGCTATACAACCTACAATCATAACTCTCCTCTTCTTTACTCTGCAACTGTGATCCCCTGGTCCTGTCACTGTCCATTTCAGCTGAACAACTTGTCTGCACTTTTTTTATACCCCTCATTATCTTAAACATCACCTCGTTTCTAATGTAAAAGATCCTGGCTCTTTCAGCTGCTCCCTAAAGCTTCATGTAGTCACTCTATGCTAAACCTCCGCCAACCTCTCCACGAACAATATATATATATATATATATATATATATATATATATATATATATATATATATATATATATATTGTGTCCGATCGTCCTTGACGGATGGCCAGCAGAGGACGGATCGTCTGTTTGCCGTGTCGTGTCTTGAGGCCTTGTACAGTGTGCACTGTACAACCTTGAGGCTTTGTTTTTCTCTCAGCGGTCCGTCGTTTGTGATCCAATAACTTTCGTTTATAGATCTCGGAGACGGTGGGAGGGATTTTCGAAGCTCCACACGGTCTCCACGTTTTTCGAAGTTAAGTCTGTTCACAATTGTATTTTGTCGAAACTGTATTTATCTTTCGGTGTGTGAAGTTATTGTGTGCAACTTTGGTTGTTTCTCGGTGTTTATCTTTCATAAATTGATCGTCTGTTTGCCGTGTCGTGTCTTGAGGCCTTGTACAGTGTGCACTGTACAACCTTGAGGCTTTGTTTTTCTCTCAGCGGTCCGTCGTTTGTGATCCAATAACTTTCGTTCTCTGTATTCCCAGGCTTTTCACCCATAGCCTACTTCCTTGTGTAAATCACAACTCAAAAAAACAAACAAACAAAAAAAAAACATTTCCTTCTCTGTTCTGATTCGTTTATTCATTCTTATTCGTTCGTTCGTTCTTCGACCACGTGTTTCTCCCCCATTTCCCCAGATAGTTTTCACTCATTAACCTTCAATGTTTACACTTTCCCCTCAAGTTATGTATTCCGCCATATTTTATAACACCTTTTTCTTCTTCTTCTTTAAAAGGCTGCTTTCGACTTGCTCACCAAATCAATTCATCCCCAAAAAAATATCCATCTCCTATAGTGCCTTTTTTCTACATTCCCTAAACTCTCCTGCACTCCATCCTCCATCCAGCGTCCTTAAACGTATTTTTAACTCGAAGGTCACAAGAAACTCATTTTGCAATAAATGTTCGTTTCCCATAAATCGTACACTTTCAAAAATCCAATCTCACCCCTCCCCTCCAAATCTTCCCCATAACCCCTCCCCTCCAAATCTTCCCCATCACCCCTCCCCTCCAAATCTTCCCCATCACCCATCCCTTTCAAATCTCCCCCCTTGCCCCCTCCCTCCTAAACTACCCCCTCACCCCTCCCCGCCAAGACGCCCCCTCGCCCCTCCCCTCCTAGACTCCTGCCTCACCCCTCCCCTCCAAATCTCCCCCATATCCCATCCCTTTCAAATCCCTCCCCTTGTCCCTTCCCTCCCAAACTCCCCCCTCACCCCTCCCCTTCAAATCTCCCCACCCTCATTGCTTCTCAATTTCCCCCCTCTCACTCCCCCTCCTCAAAGCGTCCTCCCCGCTTCTTCCCCCTTCAAACTCTCACCTCCATCTCCCCCAACCTTCTGCCTCGCTCTTCCCCCTCCTCAAATAACACCTCATTGTGGCTCACCCAATCACCATCAAACCTTTTGTCCGCCCCATCCTTCCCTTTCTCCGAGCTATTCTGAAATCTCTGACACACCTTCAACAGCTCTCCCTATCTCTTCCACCTCTTCCACATCTTACCCTACCCCTCCTCCCCCCTGTTCTGTATCTGATGCTCCCCCTTCCTCTTCATTAACGGTATGGACCTCAAACATCCGGGGCCTTCGTTCAAACTTAACTGATCTCTCCATACAGGTTGCTTCTGTCAAACCAGACGTGATCTGCTTAACAGAAACTTTCCTCCTTTATGATGTCTCTGATTCCATAGTATCTCTCCCGGGCTACTCCCTCCTCCGGTATGATAGACCTGAGCCTCGTCCTGGAGGCGGGGTTGCTATCTTTATCAAAAACTCTCTTCCTCACTCGCCCTGCACTGCACTCTCTCCACCTCACCCCCAGGAATACCTCTGGCTACGGCTTCCCCTTCGCTCCCACCTCTTGTTCATATGTGTGTTGTACCATCCACCAAACAGTGATGACTCCATCTACATCTCGCTGTCTGATGATATGGACCAACTTCTATCTACTCATCCCAACTCTCTCTTCCTCATATGTGGTGATTTCAATTGTCACCATGCCAGTTGGCTGGGTGTGGGTACCTCTCTCACCAGCCATGGCTCTTCAGCAAAGGACTTCTGCGACTCACTGGGACTGACACAATCTGTCAATTTCCCGACCCGGATCTCAGTCAACGGAACATCTTCTCTTCTGGACTTGGTTATGACTAACTTCCCTGAAAATGTCTGCTGCTCTTCTTCTGCTCCGATCGGATCATCTGATCATGTCCTTGTTAAAGTGGACATCTCTCTGACCATCCTCAGGGAGCCTGCTCAGCGTCGACGAGTCTGGCATTTCACTCAGGCCAACTGGCACGGTCTTCAAGCAGCCATCAATCATCTGGACTGGTCTCCCATCTCTACCACCTCTGACATCAACTCATCCTGGGAATTCTTCCAAAGTAAATTGCTCTCTCTCATGCACAGATTTATCCCATCTCGTCTTCAGTTGTCATACCCTTCCTCCCGTCCATGGTACACGGAATCTTGTGGTGAGGCTGTTGCCCAGAAACAACTTGCCTTCGTCTCCTGGAAAGCAAATCCAACGGAAGGAAATCTCATTTCCTTTCACAAAGCCCGAAACAAGTGTGTGTCCACCCTCAGGAGAGCCAGGAAACAATATCTCTCCATTCTCAAGACCGAACTCTCTTATCTGTCTCCCTCTTCCAAATCCTGGTGGCGTCTGGTCAAATCCGTTTCTGGTGTTTGTTCCCCCTCCATCCCCTCCCTTACCTCAAACGGCTACACAGCTGACTCCGCACGTGAAAAAGCTGAATGCCTCAACTCTGTGTTTGCCTCTAAATCTTGTGTCCCAAACCCATCCCTCTCTGTACCCACCATACCCAGTCGTACCCTGCTGCTCCTGGACTCCGTGTCCTTTCCTCCTGACAAGGTGGAAAAGTTTCTGTCAACCCTCGACTCTGATTCTGCAACTGGACCCGACGG
Source organism: Myxine glutinosa (assembly GCF_964187855.1). Classification (NCBI taxonomy): domain Eukaryota; kingdom Metazoa; phylum Chordata; class Myxini; order Myxiniformes; family Myxinidae; genus Myxine; species Myxine glutinosa. The sequence goes on from NC_136261.1 coordinate 281,527,330, forward strand.
CATCAGCCCACGGGTCCTAAAATCCTGCTCTGCTGCTCTATCTCACCCTCTCTCTGTTCTCTTCACCCTCTCTTTTGCTCAAGGTCAACTGCCATCTGCTTGGAAATCAGCCAACATCACCGCTTTGCACAAAAAAGGTGCAAAAACAGATCCTAGCAACTACAGACCAATCAGCCTTCTCCCAATTATCAGCAAAGTCATGGAATCCATCATTGCTTCGATGAAATGATGAAATAAATGAATACGCTCTCAAATGTGCCGTCCGAGGCAGAGTCTGTTCGCCACGTTCGGCACACGTGATAGCTCGCTGCTCTCTGATTGGTTGAATCGTTTTTTGGACATAGCTCGGTAACTACTTCTCCGATTAATATGAAACCTTGAAAAGGCACATCCTCAGGTCCCCAGCAATATATCTGGCAAGTTTCAAGTATATCGGACCCGTGGTTGTCGAGAAACAGCGGTCACAGACACACAGACATACACACAGAGATTACTGGAATTATAGATAGATAAAATACAGTTTGTGTGTGTGTGTGTGTGTGTGTGTGTGTGTGTGTGTGTGTGTGTGTGTGTGTGTGTGTAATGTTACCGGTAGACTCCTAAACTGAGAGGCTCACGTACTTGATATTTAATAATAATAATAATTCATTTATTTTGTATAGCGCTTTTCCAGAAGCCCAAAGGCGCTTTGACAGAGTGGAAAACATAATGCATAACAATACATGAAAACAACAATTGCAAAAAGACAAGAATCAAGAAAACAAACAGCAGCGATATACGGCATATATATAAGACAAGAATCAAAAAGACAAGACAAGAATCAATAGGGAAATATTTAAAGCAAAAGGAGGGAGAAGGAGAAGAGATAGTCAGGGGTTAAATGCTGTGGGTTGAATGTTGAATGCAGCGTTGAACAGGTGGGTCTTTAGTGATGTTTTGAATGTGGTGAGTGAGGAGGAGTCTCTGATGGTGTGAGGTAGTGAGTTCCAGAGGGTGGGAGCAGCGATGGAGAAGGCCCTGTCCCCCCAGGATCTGAATTTGGTCCGGATGGAGGGGGTCAGGAGGTTGGTACCAGCAGAGCGGAGGTTGCGGGTGGGAGTGTGTCTGGAGAGGAGGTCAGCCAGGTAGGATGGGGCCAGGTTATGGAGGGCTTTGTATGTCAAGAGGAGGATTTTGTACTGGATTCTCTGGGGGATGGGGAGCCAGTGAAGCTTGTAAAGGACGGGGGTGATGTGGTCACGGGTCCGGGAATGAGTGAGTAGACGGGCAGCGGAGTTCTGAATGTATTGGAGTTTATTGGTGATTTTTGAGGGTGAACCATAGAGGAGGCTATTGCAGTAGTCCAGACGGGAGGTGATGAAGGCGTGGATGAGGGTTTCTGCAGCCGTGGAGGAGAGGGATGAGCGGAGACGGGCAATGTTTTTCAGGTGAAAGAAGGCTGACTTTGTGATCTGTTTAGTGTATTTGTCGAAGGAAAGGGTTTGGTCAAAGATGACGCCAAGATTCCGGATGTGAGGGGAGGTGGATACTGGGATACCGTCGATGTTGAGGGCAAAGTTATGGGTGGATTTTGTGAGCGTTTTTGGGCCAATGATGATTATTTCAGATTTATCACAGTTAAGCTTGAGGAAGTTGATTTGAAGCCAGGATTTTATTTCAGTGATGCAGTTTGTCAGGATAGAGTGGGTGTCGGTGGAGACGGACTTGGTGGAGATGAAAAGCTGGATGTCATCGGCGAAGCAGTGGAATTGGAGACCATGACGGCGGATTAAGTGACCGAGCGGGGACAGGTAAAGGATGAAGAGGAGGGGGCCAAGAACTGAACCTTGGGGGACACCTTGGGGGAGGGGAGCAGTGGGGGATTTGCAGTTATTGATGGAGATGAACTGGCATCTGTCAGAGAGGTATGATTTAATCCAAGAGAGGGCAGTGCCGGTGACGTTAAAGGTGGATTCAAGTCGGGTGAGGAGGATAGTGTGATCGATGGTGTCAAAGGCAGCGCTGAGGTCGAGGAGGACGAGAATGTTGAGGTTGCCAGCGTCAGAGGAGAGGAGAAGGTCGTTGGTGATTTTGAGGAGAGCAGTTTCAGTACTGTGGTTGGAGCGGAATCCGGATTGGAATGTTTCATACAAGTTATTGGCAGAGAGATGATGTTTGAGTTGAGTGGCTACAGCGCGTTCCAAAACTTTTGACAGAAAGGGTAGGTTGGAGATGGGTCTGAAGTTGTTTAGGGTGTCAGGGTTTAGACCAGGTTTTTTTAGAATGGGGGTAACAGCAGCAATTTTGAGGGAAGGTGGGACGATGCCTGTAGACAGGGAGGAGTTTATTGTTGCAATGATAAGTGGAGAGAGAGCAGGGAGGGAGGCTTTGACAAAGCTGGAGGGGATGGGGTCAAGAGTGCAGGTGGCAGTTTTCATTCCTATGAGGAGTTCAGAGAGGTCAGTAGGAGAGATTGGGGAGAACCGAGACAGGGGATGGCAGGACAAGGGGGGGCAGGTGGTTGGAGGGGGAGCGGGTGCGGCGGTGGTCAAGCTGTTGTAGATGTTGTCAATTTTGCGTTGGAAGAAAGAGAGGAAGGAGATGCAGTTGTCTACTGTGAATGACTGGGTGGTGGTGTTCAGGGGGCGGAGGAGTTTGTTTATTGTCGAGAAGAGTGCTTTTGGGTTTCCGGAGCCAGAGTGGATAATTTGAGAGTAGTAGGCAGAGCGGGCGCGGGAGAGGGCATCTTTGTAGTGTTGTATGTGGTCCTTGTAGGCTTGGGAGTGAACTGTGAGACCCGTTTTATTGCGGAGTCTTTCAAGTTGGCGAGCACGAGTTTTCATCAGGTGGAGTTCAGGGGTAAACCAGGGAGCAGAATGGGTGAAAGAAACTGTTTTGGTTTTTACAGGCGCAAGCTGGTCAAGGCAGGAGGAGAGAGTGTGGTTGTAGTAGTCAGTGAGGTCGGAAGGGGTGTGGAGGTCAATGAAGGGAGAAGTGGACATTTTTTCAGAGAGGGTGGATGAGAATGAGGTAGGTGAAAGAGCGTTTAGCTTACGGAAGTTGATTGTGCGATAATGCCTTGGTGTTGGGGCGGGGATGTTGATGGTCAGAGTGATGGCTAAGTGGTCAGAGAGGGTGAGGTCGGAGCCATAGAGATGGTGCAAATTTAATCCAGTGGAGCAGACAAGGTCCAAAATGTGACCACGGATATGGGTAGGAAAGTCGACATGTTGAGTGAGGTTAAAGCAGGTGAGTAAATCAGTGAAGTGAGTGGTTATTGTGGAGTCAGTGGAGTCCATGTGGATATTGAAATCACCAAGGAGGAGGATTGAGGGGGAGAGGGAACATAGCTGGGTCAGAAAGTAGGAGAAGTCAGACAGGAATGATGGGTGTGGTTTGGGAGGGCGGTAGACGACAGCCATGACTGACTGCGTGTGACCAGAGAGTTTTAAAGCCAGGTGTTCAAATGATGGAGCAGATGAGATGGAGATGAGGTTGGTCTTGATGTCTTGACGGTGGATAACGGCAATTCCACCACCTCGGCCCTCCGAGCGTGGTTTATTGACGTAGGAATATCCATTGGGTGTGGTGAGGTTGAGTGTGTAGTAGTCCAGAGGTTGTTGCCAGGTTTCGGTGAGACAGAGAAAGTCCAGTTTGTTATCCAGGATGTATTCGTTCAGGATGAGGCATTTATTGTTGAGGGACCGGGTGTTGAACAGGGTGAGCTTGATGTTGTTTTGAACAGCAGGGATGAATTCAGGTGATTTAGCCAGGGTTCGTAGGCAAGAGGTGCGATCGTGTGGGTTGCTGTGACCAGGTGCGCTGGGACGAAGAGTGAGAGTGCGCTGAGCCGACCAGAGGACGGGGATGGAGTGACCTGATTGCAAATAAACAAACTTGCGACCGGAGCCACGGTGAATGTACCTGGGTCGTCGGAGGAGTCCATTTGATTTGATGGCAGAGATGCATGATGGGGTGGAGCGGGTATTGAGCAGAAGAAGCCTTGCGGCGGAGTACTTCAGAGCCATGCCAGGCAGGAGCGAAGGGACGAGTACGAGGCCAAGGTCGAGGAGGCAAAGCGGCAAACGCAGCGGCAAACGCAGCGGCAAACGCAGCGGCAAACGACTGCAGCCGCTAATCAAGACCACAGCGGCAAACAAGGCCACAAGGCCACCAAGACCACAAGGCCACCGGCAAACAAGGCCACGGCCACAAACAACGGGAGCGGGCCTTTCGATTCCGTATTCCGTACCATCAAAAGCAGATTCCGTTATCCAGCCGGAGAACACGCGGCACGTGCGGGTGTGAAAAGGCAGGACAGGTGTGAGATGTCAGGTCAGAAAAGTAGAAGCAGACCCTGTACATCCATCCAGTCGGAGAAGCGGCGAATATGCAACGCCAGCGTCCTCTCGCAACCGAACCCGGCACTTCATGTGATGTTGAGAAGAACATGGTCGACCTAAAAATTTATTTCATAATATTTTTAAACCATATTTTTACCTCAGCGCATTTCAGCGAGGCATATGATGAGCGGAATGGCAGAGCAGCGCGCCGATTCGCTCAGAGCGATCACGTGATGTTCCTTGCCGCCATTAACTCAGTTACGCGTTCGCACGTATTTCAGAGCGAAAAGCGATTCCGTTTTTTCACATTTCAGCGAGGAATATTGCCATTCACACCACATAGGTTTTTTTCCCTTTCATCTTTAGATCCATATTTTTTGCCATAACGTAGCGCATTATGGCTCTCTCGAGCTCGAGTTAGCCAATCACCTGGGAGCATGAGGCCAAGTTGGCCACGCCCACGACACGACGCAGAGTTGCAATCGATCGCTCAGAGCGATCATGTGATGTTCCTTGCCGCGCAATTGCGTTTTTTTCACATTTCAGCGAGGAACATTGCCATTCACATCGCATAGGTTTTTTTTTCTTTCATCTTTAGATCCATATTTTTTTTCAGCGAGGAATATTATACACGGATTCTGAATCGGTGGCAGAGCAGCGCGCTGATTCGACGATTCGCGCGACCTCCCCCCTCCCCTCCCCCTCCCCCCTCTCCTCCCCTCCCCCCCTCTCCTCCCCTCCCCCCTCCCCTCCCCTCCCCCCTCCCCCTCCCCCCTCCCCTCCCCTCCCCCCTCCCCCTCCCCCCTCTTCTCCCTCACGTTTATACACGGAATGCCGGGTACTTCCCCCCCCTCTTCTCCCCTCCCCCCTCCCCCTCCCCCCTCTCCTCCCCTCCCCCCCTCCCCTCTCCTCCCCTCCCCTCCCCCCTCCCCCCTCTACTCTCCTCCCCTCCCCCCTCCCCTCCCCCCTCTCCTCCCCTCCCCCCTCCTCCTCCCCTCCCCCCTCTTCTCCCCTCCCCCCTCTTCTCCCCTCCCCCCTCTTCTCCCCTCCCCTCCTCTTCTCCCCTCCCCCCTTCCCCCTCCCCCTCCCCTCCCCCTCCCTCCCCTTCCCCCTCCCCCCTCCCCTTCCCCCTCCTCCCTCCCCTCCCCCTCCCCCATCACCCTCCCCCTCCCCCTTCTCCTCCCCTCCCCTTCTCCTCCCCTCCCCCCTCCCCCTCCCCCCTCTTCCTCCCCTCCCTCCTCCCCCTCCCTCCTCTTCTCTCCTCCCCCCCTCTTCTCCCCTCCCCCCTCTTCTCCCCTCCCCCCCCCTCTTCTCCCCTCCCCCCCTCCTCCCCTCCCCACCCTCCTCCCCTCCCCCCCCATTCCCCTCCCCTCCCCTCCCCCCTCCCCTCCCCCGCCCGGCAATGCCGGGTACTTCTGCTAGTGCAACATATAGCAACATATAGCAGACATAATTTCAACATATAGCAGATTTAATATAATATGCATGTAATTAAATAAAAATATATAAATGTATATTGTGCATGCATCTTGCTGTTCGAATCGTTTGGCGCCGGTTCTAGAATTGAAGCTTAGATGCTGAGTAAATGCACCCGAGACACCTAATTTTCAAATATTGTTTTAAAATACTTCTAGATGTTCGATTTTAAAAACAATTGCACCAAAATGTTCGGAAAAGATTCTCATTTCTGCAAAAAAAACATTTCTTTTCCAAAAAACCCCAAAAAAACATTTTTCCAAAATTTTCCAAAAAAAATTTCACAAATAATAAAAAATTTCACATAAGAGTGGTCGTATCGCTTGGCGCCGGTTATAGAATCATAGTTGGGACCCTGAAGATTGCCTGATAAAATTTTGGCACTTTTGCGATTTGCGATTCATCGTAATTTGCGATTCATCGTAACTGCGATATGCGACCTTCCGGACAGTCAAATGAGGACGTCACTTCCGGACTTACGGATAGTCATAGTGACGACGTACTGATGCTGAACGTGGCGAGCAGACGCTGCCTCGGACGGCACATTTGAGAGCGTATTCATTTATTTGACGTTGCAATCTGTGTTGATTGTTGTAAGGTACGATCGATTGTAGTACACGTTTATAATAACTCTGCCGATACAGGCCCGATTAACTGCAGCGCCATCCGAGCTGCGGCGTCGGGACGATACATTCATTGTACGGTCACATCACGCACTTACGGGCACGCCCATGGGCCCATGGGCACGCCCATACATGCATGGGCGAAGACATTTTTTTTTTTTTTTTTGCCAAGGAACGGGCACCCACGTACGGGCACGTCCTAGTATATATATAGATGGCAAAAGAAGAGGTGGTCAAGGGAGATTGTATAGCCTGGTCCGCCTTCCATGCCTCGTTTCAAAACAGTCCTGCTCAAGAAGTAGAAGCTGCCATCACTCAACTTCTGCCTCTCTTCAATGAGAAGGCAGCCACACCTACAATGATCAAGCATGGAATGGATGTCATCCGTGAATCTACACAGTTCCTGAACACTGGACAGATTCCAATAATAGCAATGGATGCTCCGCTGTATGCGCTTGCCAAGTTCATTCAGTGGCAATGGCCTACCACACACGGTGAAGACCAGTATGTTGTCATGTTCGGCGGACTCCACCTGGAGATGGCGGTGTGGAAGACACTTCGAGACTACCTAGACGGATCTGGATGGGCGACAGCAATAAGCCAGTCAGGCATAGCCTCTGCTGGCACAGCTGAATCCTTCCTGAAGGCATCACACCTAACGAGAACCAGGCATGCCCACAAAGTCAGCGCTCTGGCACTCTCCAAGCTGCAAAATGATGCCTACCTGAAGGGAGCTGCTGGTGCAGCAACTGAAGATAGGACAGAAGAGGACTGGAAACAAAGCATGATCACGAAGAGTCCAACCTTTCAGTACTGGGACACCATCCTGAGGATTGAGCTCCTGGGACTCACCTTCATTCGCGCTCACAGAGAAAGAGACTTTCCCCTGTATGTTGAGTCGCTGAAAGCCCTGGCACCATGGTTCTTCGCACTTGACCACCATAATTATGCCAGATGGGTCCCGATCCACATCCGCGACATGGAGAGCCTCCCTCCAACAATCGAAGAGGAGTTTATTGTCAGAGGCAACTGGGTTGTTCAGAAGACAGCCAGAAGGTTCTCCAGCATTCCGATCGACCAAGCCCATGAACAAAATAATGAGCTTGTGAAGGGCTCTGGAGGAGCAGTCGGCCTGACTGAAAACCTACCAGCCTTCAAAAAGTGGATGAACGCCAGCACCACGAAGAAGGTCTGTCTGCACAGAAGACATTTCACGAGCAAACACTGGGCCTTATTCAAGTTATCAACGAGATGAGCAACCCGTTCCTAGATGAAGGAAGCGAGCTGATTGCACTCGACACGCGGCATGTGATTGAAGAATCTGTGGCCAACACTGTGCATACCATAGAAGAAGTGGGAAAGGCTCAGTACGACAGCTACAACAAGGCTATCATCACTGAACGAAGGCAGTCCATCCATGAGCCTGTGAAGAGGAACTCATTGCCTCTCTTCAGGTCACCATCCAAGGGGAAGAGGAAGCAGTCAGAGGATGTTTCCCTGTTGAAAGATGATGTGTCCCTCTTCTCTCGTCTGTACATAGTTGCTCAGAACAGTGATACAGATATGGGAACCTTCTTCCAGCATAAAAATCATCCACACCCCCCTTCTCTATCTGAAAGAGGAAAACTGCGCCAAGGAAAGAAGTCAGACCTCATTGGTATCCTTGTGCAAGAACCACAAAACTCTGCAAGAACCATTTCCAAATTGAGGAAATGCACCCGACACCTAATTTTCAAATATTGTTTTAAAATACTTCTAGATGTTCGATTTTAAAAACAATTACACCAAAATGTTCGGAAAAGATTCTCATTTCTGCAATAAAAACATTTCTTTTCCAAAAGCAAAAAAAAAAAAATTCCAAGAAATTTCCAAGAATTTTCCAAGAAATTTTCCAAATTGAGGAAATGCACCCGAGACACCTAATTTTCAAATATTGTTTTAAAATACATCTAGATGTTCGATTTTAAAAACAATTACACCAAAATGTTCGGAAAAGATTCTAATTTCTGCAATAAAAACATTTCTTTTCCAAAAACCCCAAAAAAAAAATTTTCACAAATTTTTTTCACAAATAATAAAAAATTTCAAATAAGAGTGGTCGGTCGTATCGCTTGGCGCCGGTTATAGAATCATAGCTGGGACCCTGAAGATTGCCTGATAAAATTTTGGTGCTTTTATCCGGCATGTCCCCATCCACTACCTAAGCTGCCGGACTATGACCGGTTGTGGAACGACAACAAAACACCAGGTAAAAAGTTCTACTTTTTTCAAAATGAAGCCATAGAATCCTTCTGCAAATAAGGTTCTGTCAAGCAGGACAATCTTACTATAATTCACCAAATGTCTGTCTGTCTGTCTGTCTGTTCCCAGGTACCGCAAAAACGGCTGAACCGTTCACAACTAAATTTTGGGTGGGTAATCCTGGGACCCCCTGGAGTAAAATAGGTCATATTGTTTTTCCAATTTTTTCCCAATTTCCAATTTTTCCAATTTCCCAATTTTTCCAATTTTTCCAAAAATGATGGAATAATATTTACCGATATGAACAGTGATGTGGCTTTCATTGAAATTCTACAAATACTGTTTAGATTTTGATGATTTGCGTGTGATATGATTTAACGGATGTTTATATAAATCGTTTAAAATAAAAAAAGCCTTCAATTTCTGATATTTTGCCTTTTCATTTGGGCCTCCCAATTGAAGCCCCGCCTCTCAATTGAAGCCCCGCCTCTCAATTGAAGCCCTGCCCACAGGGCGGGTACCGTTGCTAGTCCATTTAATATCACTTTCAAAAGAACAGCATACTAGTTGATGAAACACCATATACTGACAAATCATCAGAGTTGATGTTTGCTGTCAGGCCATGAGATTAATCCAAACGCAACACAGTTTAATTAGTCTCGGTGGTATAATGGCATACGCTCTTTGTCTAGGAGGATGGTGGTTCAAACCCTGGCAGAGTCATAGCAAAGACTTAAAAATAGTATGTGCTACTTCCTTGCTTGATGCTCAGCATTTGAAAAGGATAGAGCACGGACAAACAACCATATGTTCGCATTCATAGCATCCTCCTTGATGTTCCTAATGGCCTCTCTCCTGCAATTAAGTTCCTTTTGATGGAACTCATTTTAAGTATGCTCTATCTAAGCTATGTCACCAATCCAACGTACTTGTCTAAAATGATGTTAAAATGTTTAATAGCTGCGCCATTAATGTGAAAGGCCAATACAAGATAATTAAATGCAGTAAGGTACAATAAATCAACTGCATGAATAAAGGTATGAAATGGATGGTGGGATGGAGAGTGCTCAGGTCGAGTTGTGTATGCAGATAAGGCTTGGGCAATTTTACTCAAAACAAACAAAATTACTGATGAAAACTTTTAACTTTTCATGGTGAGTGCATTTCCATCCTACTTTCACTTTTGTACGTCTCTTCCCTTTTGACTAATTTATCCACCACATAAAGACTGGAATGATAAATTTTACATATCAGACCCCCAATATGGCTATATTGGCTACAATAACTCTTCCACCAGCCTCAGCTATCATAAAAGCACACCACTGTGTTGCAGTTCATGTTTTGCTTTTTGATGTATACAAAGTCGAGGATATTTGAAGAACACAAGCACAGACAATGGACCAGAACTTCTACCACCACCTTTTTGGTCTTGCACCCTCTGCCCTTTCCATGCTCTGTCTCTCCCAACTTTTTGGAGGGCACACACGGTCTGGCAGTAATCCCCTTATAGTGAAATCACAGAGCTCAGAATCACTGCTCAACGAAACTCATTCGTTCGTTTTTTATTTCGCCGCCTGTAAAACCAACTTCCACATTCTCTTCAATCTCATTCTTTCCTCCAGGTCTTCAAGAGAGCTGTTCACCACCATCTCAGATCATCTCGCACCAAAAACCATGAGCTTTTCAACACCCGTTGAACCCCACCCAACTCTCCCCTCCCAAAAATTAGATTCTCTATCCACCTTGTCTAATCTTGTGTCCCTTGCGTTCTCCCCTACCCCTCATTTTTACCTGCATCCCTTGTTTGGCTGTCTCCGTTTATTTTCTCCCTCTGCCCTGCTGTTGGCATTTCCCCCCTCTCTTGTTATGTAGCTCATCCGTTCTGTGTTCTAACTCTTCCACGTGCCTTGACTCTAAACCCTAAAAAAAAAAAAAAAATGGCTTGAGACATGTATTAGGCATTTATATTCAGGCCCTGATAACAAAAACATTCTAAGCGTCTCATGCCAAGTCTTCCATTCAGCAAGACAAGTTGGTCATGATTAATTGGTGTGAAGCTCCTAAAAACTACATGTCATAATTTGATCAAAAACATAAATGAATGGGGCAAAAGTTCAATTACTTGAATGGGAAAATAAAATAAAAAGAAAATAAAAGCTGCCCCGACATCACAATCCTTTCCTGACAATACACGATCACTGAAAATAAACAAATAGTATTGATATTACTAACACCAATAAGTATGACGATGGAAGGCAAACATAGCCACAAAGGTGGAGATTGCTGGAAACAATGTAAGAGGAATTACATTTAGAAAAGAAAGACTCAAAAGTTTGTTATTTGGGATACCAATTGTTCGTGATAACAAAACACAAATACTGTAAAAACAGGATTAGCTATGATATTAGACTGAAAGGTTAGCTCATCATGTGCTCAAATCAGAGTGGTAAAGTCTGGGCTCGATTTTCAAGAGAATAGGATAACAACTGCAAAGTGGTGTACTGGTGCTTCGCAGGTAAGCCATTGCATCAGAGAGCAGGCCTTGTCTGCACACATTAAAGATCATGTGGTACAGATGCTGAGCAAGAGCAGGCTGAAGAGAAGCAGTTACTGTTGTCAAATTAATATCGGAACGGAATACCAATTCGGCCTCTGGTTGCATCATTACCGAGGCGTGACTGTGCGGCAGATGCCGCGCACCAGCAAAGGGTGGGAATTTGGCGAGGGTAGTGGTGATAAATTGATGAAACGTAATTGAAAGGCACGCCCACCACATGGGAACTTTAACATCCAGCAACTAATGCCGGCAGACGAATCTCCAGCTCAACGCCCATTCAAGGGACAGACCACTTTGCGAAAATGGGAATTCCGCAGATCGCGCAGTGTGTTTGTGTCGTTGAGTTGGTCCATTTGTGGTGGTCTGCTGAGAAGGAGATCCATACTCCTTGGTAAGATTATACTGGGTAGTTTGCCATTGCCCTTCCAATGATAGTCAGAGGAGGAGTTAGAAATACCGGTAGAGAGTTGGCGATAACAACTCTTCATCGAAATACACCATGGTATCTATAAAGTCCACTTGCCTATGCTGGCTGATACATACCCAGCTAACATCCATCCGAGGGATGGCGCACTCATAGATGCAAAGCCCTGCATACAACCAATGCGGCAGGTTCATAGTTGGGTTGGGAATTGGCCAAATGAAATTCCTGCCTCAGCAGGAATATTTTCGCGATATGGCAAGTGTGTGAATAAAGGTTAGTCATAAAGTGACCAGTGAGACCATGACTTTGTCATGTTCATTTTATGTGTATGGCCCTACACGAGTGAAGGACAAGTGAAAATGTATTGCTGCTGCACTATATATTTGACACATTGTAATTTGTGGTTTCTGTTTGTAATTGCCTGTGACATTAAGTTGTCACTTCAATTAAAGGGGAATGCAACACCATAAGTGTGTGTAAAGTTTCGGCCTGATCGGATTACATGTTTTGGAGATATAGCACGTATGAAGTGCTGGTTGTATTTGCGATGCCTGGCTACACATTCCAAAGTCACCAATCCCCTTCATGCCAAGATTACATGCCCCTCTATATCATAATTATCATTTGCAGAAATTTCCAGCAAGACCACTGTAACCCCTAGCTGTCTACTTGTCCAAAATCCACAACGCTCCAATGAAGGGCCCCAACTGCTACTGCTTCTTTAATGATGACAAGTAATCCCAACTTCTTGTGGGGTCAGTTTGGCTAAAGTCTTTCATGACTTTGGCCCAATATTGCCCTGATGTTTGACTGGAGCTGATTTAGGCAGGAATTTGGAATGTGTGCAGGATAAAAACCACCGTTTAGAGGCCATTTTTCCCCGCAAAGTGGGGGTTGGCCTTTTCGGGGACCGTGGTTGTTGTTTTTTGGTCCCCTTTTTGAAGCAATGTTTTATGGCCGGATGCCCTTCCTGCCACCAACCCTGTTTGTCGCCTTTTTACGATAAACAGGGAATTACCAGTGTACTGGTACTCAATTTGCCGACCTCGGAAGGATGACAGGCTGAGTCAACCCCCCTGGCGTTAATTCAGCGATCGACCGGGATTCGAACCCATGATCTTTGGATCCTAAGCTGGCACCCTAGCCGCTAGCCCAACACCAGGGACTTTCTGTGCAGGATGGTGGCGATAATCCACATACCCTTACACAAAAGACCGTGGGATCCTCGCTGTCCACCAGATAATACTAGAACGCGAGACGCAAGCTGAATATCCATTCAAAGGACGGTGCACTTTCTGTTGCAACGTCAATCCTGGGGAGCACCAATCTGACAGTTGAGTTTAAAATCAGGGCAAGAACCTAATCCAGACTAGACAGCTCAAAGGTACGTGCATTCCCTTTGCACCATCCTGCCGTAAAGTGAAAGGATTCCAAACGGAGAAATTACTATTGCCACAATACTTGTGAAAAACAAGGAAAAAGCCAAAATGCCTTCGAGTGCAATTTGAATGTTGTCATAGAGATTGTGTTAATGGAAACAATGGGCTGCTTACGGCTTCGTAGTCTGCCAGTTCCAACCTGGCCTTGTTCTGCATGGTGCGCTTGCAAAGGTACACGGCTGTGAACAAGATAGCAGGAAGGGCATGAGGGAAAGATGCAAGTCATGGTTGGGTTTGCACACCAAGCAGCTTACAGAACAGCAAATGTATGATAGCTTGACCGACCAACAAGCTTCACATCAAATCGGGAAAAACCCCTTATCTTCAAAATAACCATTTCTCACAAGTGGATTTGCCTGTGATAATATCTGGGAGAACTTGGATGGAAATTCCATCAAAGGCGATTCCAAACTCGTGTTTTTTCCATCTCTTCCCTCCCCTGACCCCTCCCTTGCTCATTCTACAAATGTCCCCTCAGGTTATGTGATAATTTATGCAGAATTTCACTACTTGTTATCCTCCTCAAATCTGTTCTTTCCACTCACCTCCCCTTCATTTTTTCTGTCGACTATGGAATCAACTATAGTCCATCCAATATTGCTCATCTCTCCGGACTTTCAAGGTCAGGGCTAGACATGCCATCTGCCATACGTACCTCCAACAACCTTTTCTCAAAAAACGTTCTCCCCCAAATTTAGAAATCCATAATTTCTCAACTTCCACCAATCATATTCTTACAAATACTCTCTCTCCCCCTTTTTATTCCTTTTTTTTAAACACACGCACACATACACACATTCCATTTCTGTTTCTTCCCCAGTTTTCTTGCACTTGTGTGATTTGCAGATGTATCCATCGTGTCCTCTCCTTGCTCTCATTCTTCCCAAAGTTCCTAATCTCTCCAAGTCTCCCTCTACTTTGTCCCTCTACCCTGCTGATGTTGTTGTGTGTCCCCAGGTGCTCCCCTCCCTTCCCTCTCCCCCCCCCCCCCCCCCTTCCTCTTTCTACTGTTCGTTTTGTTACGTTACATCCTGGTTCATTTTGTGTTCAAGCTCTGCCATGAGCCTCGACACTGTACACAAAAACAATTACATGTCTTCCTGTTCTGTACTGGCAAATTGTCAATACAATAACATTATATCTTAAAGTAATAATTCAGCACTTCCACGAATCTTTTTTTTTTTTTTTTTTTTTTACAAAACTAAAGGACAGAATCAAAAGAAGAAATGAAAAACTTCATTCAAATACCATTGCAAATCCACAAAATATGTTTTTGTGATTATAATTTATCCTCAATTTTTGATCTTTGACCATTCAAAGGAGACCTCCCCAGAGAGAACGGGATACGCTCTTCTCATGTTCAGAGGCAAACCTTACCAAGCATTCGTATCAAAAGGTCATTAAAAAGAATGTGATACTCCTTTAGCTTCTGCGTAATAAATTCAAACATTACGACCAATGGAACTGATAAATTCGGATTGTTTTGCTTGCAAGCCGAGGGTAAAATGAATGAATATTAGTGAATCCTGAAGAATGCCAAAAAATCTTCAGTTGTCACTGCAGCAAAAGTTACAAGCCATTGATTGGTTGGGAAAAGTTCAAGTTGCAATATATCAATCACATATTACTTTAACATTTCATATTGATCTAAGGCTCAGGGAGTAACGTGTATAATAAATCACATGCCTGACAACAAAATTAGAAGAAAAACAAGTGTACTTCTGCATGAGTTACAAGGACATGAATAGAAAATGGACACATCGCCATAGTATATGGGATCTGAAACTTGGTTCAGATGGGAATGTTAAATACAGTACATCATTCATTTGGGTATACATTATTTTGCAACAGAGAAATGTGTGCGACTATAACCGAAAAAAAAGAGCAAAAAATAATTAAATACTAATTCTACATGGAAAAGAAAACATAAACAATGTTTGAACCACCTTTAGAGGCCATTTTTCCCCGCAGAGCAGGGGTTGGCCTTTTTCGGGCACCTTGGTCCCCTTTTTGAAGCAATGTTTTATGGCCGGATGCACCTTCCTGCCACCAACCCTGTTAGTCGCCTCTTGTGACACACAGGGAATTACCAGTGAACTGGTACTCAATTTGCCGACCTCGAAACGATGACAGGCTGAGTCAACCCCCCTGGTGTTAATTCAGTGATCGACTGGGATTCGAGCCCAGGATCCTCAGATCCCAAGCCGGCACCCCAACCGCTACGTCAACACAAGGCTTGTTTGTTTGAAGTGTTAAATGTTTGAAGTGTTAAATGTTTGAAGTGTTAAAAATAATAACAACGAAGCAAAGCACGCCTAAATTACCTGTAACTCATATAATAGAGGCAGCGACCAAGGAAAAAAAATCCCACTTAAAACAAGGCCCACATTTGGGGTAAAAAGTAGAAATGTGTTAAATGGCAGAGGTGTGCGTCGTAACTCTCTCACAATAGTTAAATTCTCAAAATCCAGGCTTAACCCACACCTCGACTCTTTTGTTCCTTGTTCTTTTTTTCTTTTTCTTTTTTTTTTCCACTCGTTTGTGGAACTGTCTTCTAGACGATGTTCAATTCCATTGGTTCCTCCGGGATGTCAGGTAAATGACTGCACTGCCATAATGCCTTTCCGCTATCTTTTATATCCCATGAACCCGACAAAAGCCTACATCAACCTTTTTTTTGTGCACGTAGTCGAGGCTTGTGGAAGACCTCGTACACTAAGCAGATCAGGGCATACCAGACAAAAACAGGATGCAAAACACACATGCATGGGGTGGACAAGATGGACACAGAAGGAAACTCCAAGGAGGGACAACTGGAAAATTGGAAGGAGGGACACGGATGGGGTTAATGAGGGTAGAAAAGCTCCAAGACCTAGAGGGAAGAAAGAGATTGAAGAGGATGTGGAACTTGGTTCCATAGGTAGGAGAAAAAAGAGAAACAAATGAGTGGAGGACTCCTCTTTTCCAGTGACTTCTCTTTTCCTGTTCGTTCATTCAATGCTTGTGTGTTTCCCCCACTACCCCTCGATGTTTCCCTTTTACCTTCTTACCTCCTTGTGTAAATACAGTATTAGAGTCTTGTGCATTGTCTGAGTTACTGTACATGTTTAATAAAAAACAGCAGTTGTGATAATATAATCTCTACCCATTGTTCTGCATAAGCCAAACAAAGAAAACTCCTCCTGCAGCTTCATATACCAATTTTGTTATTTCAATGAGCCAACAACAAAAATTGCTCTCAAAGTTCCACACCCTAGTAAAACCCCACGCACACTTCCGACTGACAGAGAGGAAACGGGAGTTAAAAATAAATCACACGAGCAGATCTTACATCAATTGCAATGAACAATTACCTGCACAATAATAATTCAAGCAGAATTGACCTGAGCTGCAACTGCAATGGAAACTGACCCAACATATGCAAATGACCAACCCTCAAAGTTTGGCAATGTTTTCACCCAAAACTATCTCAAAGACGAATCTATAGATGTAAGTGGCAAAGAAAAATAATGTGCAAGTGAATACATGACATGTTGCAGGAAATTACCCGGTATTACTTTTTCTATTTGCACATGAAGTGGAGGCTCTTAGAAGAGCTACAGCACAAAACAGAACAAAACATATCAGAACAAGAGGAACATAGTGGAAATGGGGGAGGGAGTGGAAACACCAACAGCAGGCAGGGTATAGGGACACAACAGAGGGCAAGGGGAAGGATGAAATCAAAGGGAGCGAGCGAAAGCAAATGGGGCAAACAAGCTGAATACGAGCTCAACCACAGCAAAAAGAGGAATGGAAAAACAGGGGATGACACATACCGGTAAATGGAACAAAAATGAAAATGGTGTAGGAGAGGGTTAGGGATTGATCGGATTTGATCCGATCCGATCCAAAATTTGATCCGATCCGATCCAAAACGGATTTGATTAGGGTATAGGGACACAACAGAGGGCATGGGGAAGGATGAAATCAAAGGGAGCGAGCGAAGGCAAATGGGGCAAACAAGCTGAATACAAGCTCAACCACAGCAAAAAGAGGAATGGAAAAACAGGGGATGACACATACCGGTAAATGGAACAAAAATGAAAATGGTGTAGGAGAGGGGGATAAACACAATAATCTGGAAAGGAAGAGGTGTGCTAGATGAGGCATTGGGTGGGAAGGGTGGGGAGCTTCACAAGAAGCGGGTCTCACGTGTGCCTTGTAGAAACTTGAAGGGGTGAAGTGTTGGGATTGGGGGGGGGAGGGGGTCAAGGGGCACAAATACAGGAAAAGGGCAGAAGGTTCAAGGCCATGAAAGAGGTGGTAGAAGACAGAGAGGCTAATGAACTGTCTGAGAGTAACATCTGAGAGCAACAGTTGTGGAGACTCGGCTTCATTTTGGGGGATTACAACGATCTTGAGGGCTTTGGTTTACACGGCATCATGAGGTGCGAGGTGAGGCATGTGCACCAGCCCAGAGGGAAGACCATTACTCCATCGAGCTGCAGATGAAGGCCTTGTAAATTGATAAAAATTCAAATTTGCTAAGTCAAGGCCTTGCACGATGGATGATGCCCAGTTGGTGGCTGGCATTGGTGGCCAATTTGAACATACTATTTATACAAGAAAGATCATGGCTGAGGGTGAAGCCCAACTTTTGAGTGACTGAACTTTTTGAAGAGGTTTGTGAAAGAAGTGGATAGGAAGGTTCCTCAGACTGAAATTTCAGAGAGAGAGTGAAAATGTGAAATTTGTCAGAGTTAAAGTACATATTCCAAGTGCGTGAGCAGCTAATGGTTCTATAAAGGTCTGCAAAGAAGCAGGATGCTGCTGCCTGCCTATCTGAAGGATGAGACGACACGGCAGATGTAGATAGAATCTGCCGTGCAAAATCAGACGACACGGAAAAGAGATAAGTAGGATATTCCAGAATCAGAAAGATCATTGATGACGATGAGCAACAGGACTGTGGCAAGGAAACTGCCTTGGGGCACTCTAGTCTCGACAGGGAGAGGAGATGAGGGCATCCTGTTGAGAATCTTGAGTGGGTGTAGGGGGACCCGAGTGTGAAGGAGATGATGAGGAGGAGGGTACTGATGTGAATGGGTTTACCACCGTAATCCCACACTCATTTTACAAAACGGATTTGATTTGAATATTCAAAGGGAAGAAAGACTAAGACTGGCATCAGGATTGGGATGGCAGGAAGGATAATTAAGGGCAAAACTTGGTGGATGAATTGTGTTGGTGACAAGAACGAGCTAATTAGATTTTTGTTAAGGTCCGGATGCAGATCCAGCCCATCAGGGGGCTACAAAACGTAAACTGTTCAGCCTGGCGGAGGTAAGCTCTCCACTGAGTGCTGTTTTAATTTGTGGTTGTTTTGAAAAGGAAAAAGTGAGAGAGGGCGTTATTGAGGACGATATTCAGCATTATTGTTGGCTCATTAGTATGTAGAAGACAGCTGTAATCATTAGCTCCACCACCAATGGTGGACAGAGGTTATGTTTTCACCCTGTTTGTTTGTCTGTCTGTTTGTGAGCAAGGTATCTCAAAGTTATGGACGGATTTGGACGAAACTTGGTGGACAGATCGGATGTGTGACAAGGACAAATTAATTAGATTTCGGTTAAGATGCATATCCAGATCCGGCCTATCAGTGGGATACTGTTCATAAATTGTTCATGCAGCCTGGTAGAGGTACATACTATACTGAGTGCCACTCTAGTTCTCCATGTACTCTACAAGCATACCCATCATCTGCATGCTGCATGCCTTATACTTTGGTTAAACAGAGGGAATTTTTGATGAAACAGTTCACGAGATGCCCTGCTTCCTGATTTGAGAATGGTGCAAATGCTCAAAATCAGGAGCAAGAAAACAAAAAAAAAACCATGGATGATTTTTACAAATTTGGCCACCATCGAATTATCCATGGGGTTCACGTCTTAAGAAAATTTAAACAAAACTGATGCTATTATGCTGCCTACCATCATATTATGCAGTTGTGGCCAAAAATATTGGCACCCTTGCACTTTTTTCAAATAATGCACCATTTCTTCAGAAAATTGTTGAAATAAAAAAATATTTTGGTATCCACATATGTATTTCTTTGGTTTGCAGTGGAACAAAACAAAAATAGCTGAAAAAATACTAAATCTGAGCTTATTCCACACAGAAATCCTAAAATGGCCTGGACAATGTTATTGGCACCTTTTAGAAGTTGTTCGAACTAATTCGATTTCAAGCAGGTGATTCTCATTTACTTTGGAATTTAACTCACCTGTGGTAAGTTGCAGGAGCCTGCAATATAAAAATCACTCATTCAACCAATTTGAATGGAGAAAAGGAGTCATTCTGCTGTTTTGTGTCACTGCGTGTACTGCAATGAGCATGGAGAAAAAAAGAAAACCAGGGAATTGTCTGCGGAGGTCAGACACAAGATTGCAGCCAAGCATGGACAATCTCAAGGCTACACGACCATCTCCAGAGACCTTGATGTTTCTGTGTCCACCGTACGCAATGTTATCAGGAAGATTAAGGCCTATGGCACTGTAGCCAACCTCCCTGGACGTGGCCGCAAGAGAAAACTTGATAGAAGATTGCAGCAAAGGATTGTTCGAATGGTGGAGAAAGCACCTCGATCAACTGCCAAACATATTCAAGCTGACCTTCAGACACAATGTATGACAATTACAACTCGCACCATCCATCGCCGACTCAATGAAACGGGGTTCTATGGTAGGAGACCCAGGAGGACTCCACTGCTGAGAGAGAGAGATGTAAGAAAACCTGACTGGAGTTCGCGATAACACACCTGACAAAGCCAAAATCTTTCTGGGAGAACTTCCTGTGGACAGATGAGACCAAATTACAGCTTTTTGATAAAGCACATCATCTCTATGTTTACAGAAAACAAAATGAAGACACCTTCCCTACAGTTAAACATGGAGGAGGTTCAGTGATGTTTTGGGGTTGCTGTGCTGCCTCTGGCACTGGTTGCCATGAATGTGTGCATGGCATCATGGATCAGGAGATTACCATGGCATTTTGGAGCACAATGTTAAACCCAGTGTTAGAAAGCTGGGTCTCCATCGAAGGTCATGGGTCTTGCAGCAGGACAATGACCCCAAACACACTTCAAAAAGCACCCAGGAATGGTTTAAGACAAAACGCTGGACTGTTCTGAAGTGGCCAGCAATGAGTCCAGATCTAAATCCCATTGAACACCTGCGGGGAAATCTCAAAACAGCAGTTGGGGAAAGGCACCCTTGTGAGAAATGGAGCAGTTTTTACAAGAAGAGTGGGTCAAACTGCCAGTAGAGAGGTGTAGGAAGCTCATTCATGGCCATAGGCAGCGCTTGACTGCATTTATTTTGT
Source organism: Myxine glutinosa (assembly GCF_964187855.1). Classification (NCBI taxonomy): domain Eukaryota; kingdom Metazoa; phylum Chordata; class Myxini; order Myxiniformes; family Myxinidae; genus Myxine; species Myxine glutinosa. The sequence continues at coordinate 281,547,774 of NC_136261.1, forward strand.
CCAAAGGCTGTGCTACCAAAAATTAAGTCAAGGGTGTCAATAATTGTGTCAATGCTATTTCTTTTTCTTTTCTGATTTAAAAGGATATATTAAGTTCTCAATCAAAAACAAAGGTTCTGTAATATTAACAGTGAAATAAATAATTGTGGAGACCAAATACTTTTGTCAATTTCACTTATTTTTGGAGAGAATTGTTATTTGAAAAAAGTGCAAGGGTGCCAATATTTTTGGCCACGACTGTAAATGCAACGTGTCTTCTCACTTGTACAGCAGCGATCATGCTACTCCTTTGTGAATCACTGTCCACTGCCCAATCTTTTTCACAAACTACTCTCTCAAAATAAATCCCAATCATACTTGTGTTATTCTGCCCTTTTCCACTTTTAAACTCAAAATGAAGAAGTCTACCCATGTACTGTACTGTTACCAATCGAAACCATTTACGCAAACCTAAACAATTTGTTCAAACCAAAACGGTTTACTAAAAACTAAACCATTTGCTCAAACCTAAACTATTTACTCCAACCTAAAGGATTTACTCAAACCTAAACGATTTACTCAATCCTAAACAATTTACACAAACCTAAACGATTCACTCCAACCTAAACGATTGACTCAAACCTAAACGACTTACTCAAACCTAAACGACTAACTCAAACCTAAACGATTTGCTCAAACCGAAACTATTTACTCAAACCTAAACGATTTACTCAAACCTAAACAATTTACCCAAAACCTAAACTATTTACTCAAACCTAAAATATTTACTCAAACCTAAACAATTTACAGACTTGGCATTTAATATGGAATATTTTTTTTTTCTTGACTTGGGTTTACTTTCTTAACTCAGTATATCAATCTGGTGAGTTTCTTTTACACTTTGGTGATTTATTTGTTAAAAGAACCATGTCACTGATTGTCTGTCGCAGCAAGAAGTCAACAACAGGCTTATATCACAGGTGGCGTGGCAAAATGTACGGACAAGTGCATTTGATGATTGGCTTCACAGTCGGGTATACAAGGGTTGTTGCGTTCTGTATTAGTGGAAAACAACTGCTGCACGTCTCCAAAAGTTATTGCCACTTCCTCTGGAGATGGTCCGTCAACTCGACAAGGCTGTTCGTCATGGAGTGGTGGCTTTACGAAATTACGGCATGAAACAGCGTGCTATTGCTCGGCAGTATGGCATCAGTCTCAAGGTCAGGTGTCAAAGATCCTGAAACGAAATGCTCAGAGGGGTGTCCCTACTCCAATACCGAGGCCAGGACGTCCCCGCAGAACCACAAGGAGGGATGATCGCCAGCTGCACCGGTTAGTCCGCAATGGCCGTACCAAGTCAGCCAATTGGCTTAGGGCTGAGTGGCAGCAACTGACAAATGTGCCTGTATCCAGAAGGCTAGTCAACCAACGACTGGTTCACGCAGGCTATCTTGCCAGGCGTCCCCTGAGAAAGCCACGCCTGACCAGACAACACCGCCAGCGCCGATTGCAGTGGACCAGAGAGCACCGTCAATGGCAGCCAGGACACTGGAATCACGTGATCTTCAGTGACGAGTCAGGATTTCTGGTCTATCGTCAAGATGTCCACGTCCGAGTGCGCAGACAAGTGCATGAAGCCTACAACAAAGATTGTATAGTGCCAAGAGTCCAAGCTGGAGGTGGTGGGTGACCGTTTGGGCTGCTTTTCATGCAGGGGGCAAAACTGGCCTGGTTGTTCTGAATGGAAACCTGAACCAGTTCAAGTACAGGGCCATTCTGGAAGAAACATTGCTTCCATTTGCTCGTGCAGCCTTTCGAGGAAACTTTGTCTTCCAAGATGACAATGCACGGCCTCATCGTGCTCGCATGATCCAACACTTTCTTGCTGACCGTGGTGTAGAGCATATAGAGTGGCCTGCCATGTCCCCGGATATGAATCCGATAGAGAACATGTGGGCAGAATTAACGTGTCAAATCGACCACTTGGACCAGCAGCCGACCTCTGTGTGTGAATTGCAGCAGGCTATTGTCGCTGCATGACAAGCAATTCCTGTCCAAACCTTGGCAAATCTCGTGAACAGCATGCGTCAACGTGTACGTGCTCTCCTGAATGCTTGTGGGGGTTACACGAAGTACTGAACTGTAATTTTACTGTCCGTAATCCCAGTCGTAATTTAACTTTTGTTTTTGTTAAAAAAAAATTTGGCTAATGTGCAAAATAAAGAGATACTTCTGGAAAACGTACAGAAGTTTAACACAGTACTGTCCATGAATTGAGTTCGATATCAGTTTCCATCACTTTCAAGGATCAATTTATTTGTTTCGAAATGTCAAATGTGGTTTTTGTTTCTTTTAAAGGTCACATTAACAAAATCTAGAATAATTTCAACATAATTCCAATGAACTTTTGGTTCTAAGACATCTTGAAAAGTAAGTTCACCCCCACAAAAAAAATATTCCATATTAAATGCCAAGTCTGTACTCAAATCTAAATGATTTACTCAAACCTAAAAGATTTACTCAAACCGAAACAATTTACTGAAACCGAAACGATTTACTCAAACCAAAACGATTTACTCCAACCTAAACGATTTACTCCAACCTAAACAATTTACTCAAACCTAAACAATTTACTCCAACCTAAACGATATATTCAAACCTAAATGATTTACTCCAACCTAAACGATTTACTCCAACCTAAACGATTCACTCAAACCTAAAATATTTACTCAAACCTAAACTATTTAATCAAACCTAAACGATTTACTCAAACGTAAACTATTTACTCAAACCTAAACGATTTACTCAATACTAAACTATTTACTCAAACCTAAACGATTTACTCAATACTAAACTATTTAATCAAACCTAAACGATTTACTCAAACCTAAACGATTTATTCAATACTAAACTATTTACTCAAACCTAAACGATTTACTCAATACTAAACAATTTACTCAAACCTAAACGATTTACCCAAACCTAAACGATTTACTCAATACTTAACTATTTACTCAAACCTAAACGACTTACTCAATACAAAACGATTTACTCAAACCTAAATGATTTACTCAAACCTAAACGATTTACTCAAACCTAAACGATTTACTCCAACCTAAACGATTTACTCAATACTAAACTATTTACTCAAACCTAAACGATTTACTCAAACCTAAACGATTTACTCAATACTAAACTATTTACTCAAACCTAAACGATTTACTCAATACTAAACAATTTACTCAAACCTAAACGATTTACTCAAACCTAAACGATTTACTCAAACCTAAACGATTTACTCAAAGCTAAACGATTTACTCAAACCTAAATGATTTACTCCAACCTAAACGATTTCCTCAATACTAAACTATTTACTCAAACCTAAACGATTTACTCAAACCTAAACGATTTACTCAATACTAAACTATTTACTCAAACCTAAATGATTTACTCAATACTAAACAATTTACTCAAACCTAAACGATTTACTCAAACCTAAACGATTTACTCAAACCTAAACGATTTACTCCAACCTAAACGATTTACTCAAACCTAAACGATTTACTCCCACCTAAACGACTTACTCAAACCTAAACGATTTACTCAATACTAAACTATTTACTCAAACCTAAACGATTTACTCAAACCTAAACGATTTACTCAATACTAAACTATTTACTCAAACCTAAACGATTTACTCAATACCAAACAATTTACTCAAACCTAAACGATTTACTCAAACCTAAACGATTTACTCAATACTAAATTATTTACTCAAACCTAAACGATTTACTCAATACTAAACGATTTACTCAAACCTAAACGATTTACTCAAACCTAAACGATTTACTCAAACCTAAACGATTTACTCCAACCTAAACGATTTACTCAAGCCTAAACGATTTAATCAAACCTAAACAATTTCCTCCAACCCAAACGATTTGCTCAAACCCAAACGATTTACTCAAACCTAAACGATTTACTCAAACAACGATTTACTCAAACCTAAAAGATTTACTCAAACCTAAACGATTTGCTCAAACCTAAACTATTTACTCCAACCTAAACGATTTACTCAAACCTAAACGATTTAATCAAACCTAAACAATTTCCTCCAACCCAAACGATTTGCTCAAACCCAAACGATTTACTCAAACCTAAACGATTTGCTCAAACCTAAACTATTTACTCCAACCTAAACGATTTACTCAAACCTAAACGATTTAATCAAACCTAAACAATTTCCTCCAACCCAAACGATTTGCTCAAACCCAAACGATTTACTCAAACCTAAACGATTTACTCAAACAACGATTTACTCAAACCTAAAAGATTTACTCAAACCTAAACGATTTGCTCAAACCTAAACTATTTACTCAAACCGAAATGATTTACTCAAACCTAAACGATTTACTCAAACCTAAACGATTTACTCAAACCTGAACGATTTACTCAAACCTGAACGATTTACTCAAACCTGAACGATTTACTCAAACCTGAACGATTTACTCAAACCTCAACGATTTGCTCAAACCTGAACGATTTACTCAAACCTCAACGATTTGCTCAAACCTCAACGATTTACTCAAACCTCAACGATTTGCTCAAACCTGAACGATTTACTCAAACCTGAACGACTTACTCAAACCTCAACGATTTGCTCAAACCTGAACGACTTACTCAAACCTCAACGATTTGCTCAAACCTGAACGATTTACTCAAACCTAAACGATTTGCTCAAACCTAAACGATTTACTCAAACCTCAATGATTTGCTCAAACCTGAACTATTTACTCAAACCTGAACGATTTGCTCAAACCTAAACGATTTACTCAAACCTAAACGATTTACTCAAACCTCAACGATTTGCTCAAACCTAAACGATTTGCTCAAACCTGAACGATTTACTCAAACCTAAACGATTTACTCAAACCTGAACGATTTACTCAAACCTAAACGATTTACTCAAACCTGAACGATTTACTCAAACCTCAACGATTTCCTCAAACCTAAACGATTTACTCAAACCTCAACGATTTGCTCAAACCTAAACGATTCACTCAAACCTAAACGATTTGCTCAAACCTGAACGATTTGCTCAAACCTGAACGATTTGCTCAAACCTGAACGATTTGCTCAAACCTAAACGATTTACTCAAACCTAAACGATTTACTCAAACCTAAACGATTTGCTCAAACCTCAACGATTTGCTCAAACCTAAACGATTTACTCAAACCTCAACGATTTGCTCAAACCTAAACGATTTACTCAAACCAAAACGATTTACTCAAACCTGAACGATTTACTCAAACCTAAACGATTTACTCAAACCTAAACGATTTACTCAAACCTGAACGATTTACTCAAACCTAAACGATTTTCTCAAACCTGAACGATTTACTCAAACCTAAACGATTTACTCAAACCTGAATGATTTACTCAAACCTAAACGATTTACTCAAACCTGAATGATTTACTCAAACCTCAATGATTTACTCAAACCTGAACGATTTACTCAAACCTAAACGATTTACTCAAACCTGAATGATTTACTCAAACCTCAACGATTTGCTCAAACCTGAATGATTTACTCAAACCTCAACGATTTGCTCAAACCTAAACAATTTACTCAAACCTAAACGATTTACTCAATACTAAACAATTTAGTCAAACCTAAACGATTTACTCAAACCTAAACGATTTACTCAAACCTAAACGATTTACTCAACCTCAACGATTTAGTCAAACCTAAACGATTTACTCAAACCTAAACGATTTACTCAAACCTAAACAATTTACTCAAACCTCAACGATTTAGTCAAACCTAAACGATTTACTCAAACCTAAACGATTTACTCAAACCTAAACAATTTACTCAAACCTCAACGATTTGCTCAAACCTAAACAATTTACTCAAACCTAAACGATTTACTCAATACTAAACAATTTACTCAAACCTAAACGATTTACTCAAACCTAAACGATTTACTCAAACCTAAACGATTTACTCAAACCTAAACGATTTACTCAAACCTCAACGATTTACTCAAACCTAAACGATTTACTCAAACCTAAACGATTTACTCAAACCTAAACGATTTACTCAAACCTAAACAATTTACTCAAACCTAAACGATTTAGTCAAACCTAAACGATTTACTCAAACCTAAACGATTTACTCAAACCTAAACAATTTACTCAAACCTCAACGATTTGCTCAAACCTAAACAATTTACTCAAACCTAAACGATTTACTCAATACTAAACAATTTACTCAAACCTAAACGATTTACTCAAACCTAAACGATTTACTCAAACCTAAACGATTTACTCAAACCTAAACGATTTACTCAAACCTAAACGATTTACTCAATACTAAACAATTTACTCAAACCTAAACGATTTACCCAAACCTAAACGATTTACTCAATACTTAACTATTTACTCAAACCTAAACGACTTACTCAATACAAAACGATTTACTCAAACCTAAATGATTTACTCAAACCTAAACGATTTACTCAAACCTAAACGATTTACTCCAACCTAAACGATTTACTCAATACTAAACTATTTACTCAAACCTAAACGATTTACTCAAACCTAAACGATTTACTCAATACTAAACTATTTACTCAAACCTAAACGATTTACTCAATACTAAACAATTTACTCAAACCTAAACGATTTACTCAAACCTAAACGATTTACTCAAACCTAAACGATTTACTCAAAGCTAAACGATTTACTCAAACCTAAATGATTTACTCCAACCTAAACGATTTCCTCAATACTAAACTATTTACTCAAACCTAAACGATTTACTCAAACCTAAACGATTTACTCAATACTAAACTATTTACTCAAACCTAAATGATTTACTCAATACTAAACAATTTACTCAAACCTAAACGATTTACTCAAACCTAAACGATTTACTCAAACCTAAACGATTTACTCCAACCTAAACGATTTACTCAAACCTAAACGATTTACTCCCACCTAAACGACTTACTCAAACCTAAACGATTTACTCAATACTAAACTATTTACTCAAACCTAAACGATTTACTCAAACCTAAACGATTTACTCAATACTAAACTATTTACTCAAACCTAAACGATTTACTCAATACCAAACAATTTACTCAAACCTAAACGATTTACTCAAACCTAAACGATTTACTCAATACTAAATTATTTACTCAAACCTAAACGATTTACTCAATACTAAACGATTTACTCAAACCTAAACGATTTACTCAAACCTAAACGATTTACTCAAACCTAAACGATTTACTCCAACCTAAACGATTTACTCAAGCCTAAACGATTTAATCAAACCTAAACAATTTCCTCCAACCCAAACGATTTGCTCAAACCCAAACGATTTACTCAAACCTAAACGATTTACTCAAACAACGATTTACTCAAACCTAAAAGATTTACTCAAACCTAAACGATTTGCTCAAACCTAAACTATTTACTCCAACCTAAACGATTTACTCAAACCTAAACGATTTAATCAAACCTAAACAATTTCCTCCAACCCAAACGATTTGCTCAAACCCAAACGATTTACTCAAACCTAAACGATTTGCTCAAACCTAAACTATTTACTCCAACCTAAACGATTTACTCAAACCTAAACGATTTAATCAAACCTAAACAATTTCCTCCAACCCAAACGATTTGCTCAAACCCAAACGATTTACTCAAACCTAAACGATTTACTCAAACAACGATTTACTCAAACCTAAAAGATTTACTCAAACCTAAACGATTTGCTCAAACCTAAACTATTTACTCAAACCGAAATGATTTACTCAAACCTAAACGATTTACTCAAACCTAAACGATTTACTCAAACCTGAACGATTTACTCAAACCTGAACGATTTACTCAAACCTGAACGATTTACTCAAACCTGAACGATTTACTCAAACCTCAACGATTTGCTCAAACCTGAACGATTTACTCAAACCTCAACGATTTGCTCAAACCTCAACGATTTACTCAAACCTCAACGATTTGCTCAAACCTGAACGATTTACTCAAACCTGAACGACTTACTCAAACCTCAACGATTTGCTCAAACCTGAACGACTTACTCAAACCTCAACGATTTGCTCAAACCTGAACGATTTACTCAAACCTAAACGATTTGCTCAAACCTAAACGATTTACTCAAACCTCAATGATTTGCTCAAACCTGAACTATTTACTCAAACCTGAACGATTTGCTCAAACCTAAACGATTTACTCAAACCTAAACGATTTACTCAAACCTCAACGATTTGCTCAAACCTAAACGATTTGCTCAAACCTGAACGATTTACTCAAACCTAAACGATTTACTCAAACCTGAACGATTTACTCAAACCTAAACGATTTACTCAAACCTGAACGATTTACTCAAACCTCAACGATTTCCTCAAACCTAAACGATTTACTCAAACCTCAACGATTTGCTCAAACCTAAACGATTCACTCAAACCTAAACGATTTGCTCAAACCTGAACGATTTGCTCAAACCTGAACGATTTGCTCAAACCTGAACGATTTGCTCAAACCTAAACGATTTACTCAAACCTAAACGATTTACTCAAACCTAAACGATTTGCTCAAACCTCAACGATTTGCTCAAACCTAAACGATTTACTCAAACCTCAACGATTTGCTCAAACCTAAACGATTTACTCAAACCAAAACGATTTACTCAAACCTGAACGATTTACTCAAACCTAAACGATTTACTCAAACCTAAACGATTTACTCAAACCTGAACGATTTACTCAAACCTAAACGATTTTCTCAAACCTGAACGATTTACTCAAACCTAAACGATTTACTCAAACCTGAATGATTTACTCAAACCTAAACGATTTACTCAAACCTGAATGATTTACTCAAACCTCAATGATTTACTCAAACCTGAACGATTTACTCAAACCTAAACGATTTACTCAAACCTGAATGATTTACTCAAACCTCAACGATTTGCTCAAACCTGAATGATTTACTCAAACCTCAACGATTTGCTCAAACCTAAACAATTTACTCAAACCTAAACGATTTACTCAATACTAAACAATTTAGTCAAACCTAAACGATTTACTCAAACCTAAACGATTTACTCAAACCTAAACGATTTACTCAACCTCAACGATTTAGTCAAACCTAAACGATTTACTCAAACCTAAACGATTTACTCAAACCTAAACAATTTACTCAAACCTCAACGATTTAGTCAAACCTAAACGATTTACTCAAACCTAAACGATTTACTCAAACCTAAACAATTTACTCAAACCTCAACGATTTGCTCAAACCTAAACAATTTACTCAAACCTAAACGATTTACTCAATACTAAACAATTTACTCAAACCTAAACGATTTACTCAAACCTAAACGATTTACTCAAACCTAAACGATTTACTCAAACCTAAACGATTTACTCAAACCTCAACGATTTACTCAAACCTAAACGATTTACTCAAACCTAAACGATTTACTCAAACCTAAACGATTTACTCAAACCTAAACAATTTACTCAAACCTAAACGATTTAGTCAAACCTAAACGATTTACTCAAACCTAAACGATTTACTCAAACCTAAACAATTTACTCAAACCTCAACGATTTGCTCAAACCTAAACAATTTACTCAAACCTAAACGATTTGCTCAATACTAAACAATTTACTCAAACCTAAACGATTTACTCAAACCTAAACGATTTACTCAAACCTAAACGATTTACTCAAACCTAAACGATTTACTCAAACCTAAACGATTTACTCAAACCTAAACAATTTACTCAAACCTAAACGATTTACTCAAACCTAAACAATTTACTCAAACCTCAACGATTTGCTCAAACCTAAACAATTTACTCAAACCAAAACGATTTACTCAAACCTAAACAATTTACTCAAACCTCAACGATTTACTCAAACCTAAACAATTTACTCAAACCTCAACGATTTGCTCAAACCTAAACAATTTACTCAAACCTAAACGATTTACTCAATACTAAACAATTTACTCAAACCTAAACGATTTACTCAATACTAAACAATTTACTCAAACCTAAACGATTTACTCAAACCTAAACGATTTACTCAAACCTAAACGATTTACTCAAACCTAAACGATTTACTCAAACCTAAACGATTTACTCAAACCTAAACGATTTACTCAAACCTCAACGATTTACTGAAACCTAAACGATTTACTCAAACCTAAACGATTTACTCAAACCTAAACGATTTACTCAAACCTAAACGATTTACTCAAACCTAAACGATTTACTCAAACCTAAACGATTTACTCAAACCTCAACGATTTACTCAAACCTAAACGATTTACTCAAACCTAAACGATTTACTCAAACCTAAACAATTTACTCAAACCTCAACGATTTAGTCAAACCTAAACGATTTACTCAAACCTAAACGATTTACTCAAACCTAAACAATTTACTCAAACCTCAACGATTTGCTCAAACCTAAACAATTTACTCAAACCTAAACGATTTACTCAAACCTAAACGATTTACTCAAACCTAAACGATTTACTCAAACCTAAACGATTTACTCAAACCTCAACGATTTGCTCAAACCTAAACAATTTACTCAAACCTAAACAATTTACTCAATACTAAACAATTTACTCAAACCTAAACGATTTACTCAAACCTAAACGATTTACTCAAACCTCAACGATTTACTCAAACCTAAACGATTTACTCAAACCTCAACGATTTACTCAAACCTAAACGATTTGCTCAAACCTAAACAATTTACTCAAACCTAAACGATTTACTCAAACCTAAACGATTTACTCAAACCTAAACAATTTACTCAAACCTCAACGATTTGCTCAAACCTCAACGATTTAGTCAAACCTAAACGATTTACTCAAACCTAAACGATTTACTCAAACCTAAACAATTTACTCAAACCTAAACGATTTACTCAAACCTCAACGATTTGCTCAAACCTAAACGATTTACTCAAACCTCAACGATTTGCTCAAACCTAAACAATTTACTCAAACCTAAACAATTTACTCAATACTAAACGATTTAGTCAAACCTAAACGATTTACTCAAACCTAAACGATTTACTCAAACCTAAACGATTTACTCAATACTAAACAATTTACTCAAACCTAAACGATTTACTCAAACCTAAACGATTTACTCAAACCTAAACGATTTACTCAAACCTAAACGATTTACTCAAACCTAAACGATTTACTCAACCTCAACGATTTAGTCAAACCTAAACGATTTACTCAAACCTCAACGATTTGCTCAAACTTAAGCTGCTTTCACACTCGAATAAAGTCTTTTTGCTGCATTACAAAATGCACACTGCCGCATCGAGGCTTAGTCAGTTCTGAACCTCTCGCGCATGCGGGAGGAATTCTGTGCATTCTTCACGCAAGTTGAGCCAACCAAAATGCAAGAAAAAAAATCCTCCTTGGGAAGATTTTTCAAAGGGCCCTCCAGTAAAGATGGCTGTTCTCTGTGCAGTCTGAAGATGAAGATGTCCGATACATTTTACTGCACTGTTTGTCTCTGCCTTCCAGCGGGTGTAGATATGTTTTACGACAATAGCGTATTGTGTGTCAATGCCACGTGACCTGTTCTCTGCCCCTCTAAGAGTGTGATTTCACACCATTGTCGCTTTCTCATTCTGTGCGATTTTGACGTTGTAAGTGTGTGTGTTGTAAGTTGTAAGGTGTGTGATGACATTCTGTGTGCTTTTGACGTGTTCATTTTCCTCTGTTGTTCTGTTATTCCTAACCGTTTTATCTCTTCATCTTCTGAACCTCAATATTGTGATTTTTAAAAAATCATAAGCAAGATTACAAATCCCATTACTAATTTATGTGATCATTTTTTTCCTTCTTTTTATTTTTATTTTTTACCTATTTATTAATTTGGAAATCTCCAAACTTGCTTGCATTTTGAACACATCACAGACCACACAACCACCTCCAACAATTCACAGGGTTGTGAATCCTATCCAAGATGATATTAATTATAAGTTAAACAACAACACATCTCTTAAAAATGAAAACAAAGGTAAAGGTGGCTCACGTGGTCCTGCGACTTATGTAGGTAGGTGCTGTCATACGAAATGGTATTGAATAATTTTGTCATCACAAGGAACTATGGCACAAGAACAAGGCCATTCAGCCCATCATGGCTGCACTACACCAACCTCAGTATCATCATCCATCCATATATAAGCTACCTACAAGTCCTGCCTTGGGAGAGCACATTCTTGCCGTTAACTCCTCATTACTCTCTACTTCCAATATATCCAAATACCTATCTAAATCCCATTTAAATCTATCCACTCCCTTTACTGCCACAACTTTCTGGGAAGGCCATTCCACACATTAACCACTCTTTGACTGAAATACCCCTGCCATAAAACTGTCCTAACTCTCCTTTTCTTTACTCTTAAACTATGGCCCCTGGTCATGCCACTGTCCACCAAGTTGAAAAACCCCACTGCACCCATCTTGTCCACACCCTTGCATATAACATGCAAAAATCCCAACAGTTTTTTTTTTACCTTTTGTGATCGAGAGCCTTCCTTAAATCTTCCTAAATTAGATTTTAAATTCTACTTGTTCAGCAATAAACTAAGCAATGAACTAGGGAAGTAAATTGCCAGACTGATTTAATACAGTATGGATATACGGTTTTGAATTTTCTCATTCAATGCTATATCTATTCAACAAGGCATGATAGACCAAATATTTTTCGTTCAATAAGTCACGATGGACCAAATATGGCCTCTTCTCATGCCAGTTTAATTATTTGTTGAAGTAAAATTAGTAAAACAAAAATGCATTTGGCTGCCGAGCTGTGTCATTAATATTCATGAAATTCCAAATTACCCTCAAGCCTTTCTCAAATGAACTGCACTTCAGAAAACTGCAAATTCAAAATTGAACTATCAATATTGCTATTCGTACTGGCAAGAAAAGAAAAAACTTTGTACTTCTTAATTGACAATCTCACCTTCCACTACTGATCAGCCAACTAATATCAGGTTAGGCTTAGAATACATGCCAATGCATACAAGTGTTCCTTCCAGCTAGCTTAACAAATCATTGTTATACATCAGAATACATCTGCCTATAGGATGGACAAACATCTGTATTGATAGACACTAATGGACAGCACTGCAGCACAAGAAATGTAGTGTACTTCACGTCAAAATAACCTACTGATTGACAAAATGTGGTGCTCATACATGTTAGAAAGCGAAATTATAACTTGGGAATATGTCAGTGCTCGGCAGGATTTGAACATACAAGGAAAGGTTAAAGGGTGACACAGACTATTTATTGTAGAGCATGTAAAAATAACTGGTAGTTCATTGCTGAACTATTGTGCAATGTTGTCTACCCTCAAAAAGTTTATAGGGGGAAATGACATAAAGGGGAAATGACATAAATGTTGATCACAATTTTTTGGGTAAAGCCAAGATGGTGGTCGACATCGTCACATTTGCTGTGGAACAGAAGTTTATCATCAAGTTATTTCTGGAAGAAAACATCAAGTAATCCCAAATGAACAGGGAAATGCCTAAACAATAATTTGGTGATGTGCTGTTGCATAATTGTGTAAGCACAATAATGGTTTCGAATTAGTGAGCAATCTTGAACACTCACATGCAAGCACACATTTAAAATGTTCAACACGTACTGCTGGAGAATCGGCGGATTATTATATGCATGGAATTGCAAATTAATTGGATATCAGTGTTGGAACTGTGGAAGCAATCTTTTATTCATAGTTGAATTCCAATCAGGTTCGTGGAAGGTGGGTACCAAAGGACACACCTTTGATTAAAAAGGCAACTTGGGTGGATATTGCATGAGAACTCCTGGAATGCTACCAGAGGGAGGAATATGATTGACATATGATGAGATATGGGTCCACACCAATCAAAGTGAGACAGCAGGGAATGGAGATATATCTGCACAACAAAAAAAATGGGAAGGTTCAGCCATCATCTGAAGCTTATAGCAATCGCTTAGGGACCTTCATAGTTCAATTCATGTGAGATTTCTTAAATATGGGGGAAAACTATCAACACGCACTAACACAGCGCCTTGTTATGCAATAAAGTGAGACAAGAATGTGCAAATGACGGCCAGGCATGCTACCTCAGGGTGCAACTTTACTGCATGATCATGATTACTCACACATGGCAAATGTTAGCACAACTCAGGCACGGATCCAGCATTGGGGCCTGTTGGGCGAGAGCCCCATCCTCCACCATTATGTAAAAATGCTAAATTATACCCCCACCAAACCCCTGTGTAAATGCCACATTTACCCCTTCCATCAGCACTTTCCAAAAATCAATAATCTATGCAGCCAATGACTCCATTTATGGCCGTGGTTCCCAACCTGGGGGCCGTGGTTCCCAACCTGGGGGCCATGGTGTATTTCTCGGGGGACCATGCCGTCTGGAGTGTTTAAACAGAACTGTGAACAAACTTCTATGCACAAAATACCAACGGGGGGAGAGCCGAGAGGGACCACCACGAGTCACGTGAACAGGGCAAACGGTGGATGGCAAGGAGATAATGGGGGCGGGGCGAACAGCACACCTGGACAGAAAATACAGGATGAGACAACAGTACACGTGGAGAAAGGAAAATAAATGTTTTTGGTTTTTTGTTTTGTTTTTTTGTTTGTTTGTTTTTTTGGGGGGGGTGGGGATTTAGAACGTTAGACAGAGTATTATGTTCGGGGTAGAAGGGAAAAAACTAAGAGCCAAGCAAAACACGCTTAAGTTAACAAAACACCGACGGGGGTACAACTACAAGGCCACACACGAGGAGCAGAACACGATTAATGAATTACGAGTTACAGGAAATTCAAACCAAAACTAACTATAATCAAACAATAACGCATGGACGATAAAATAACGAGTTGAAATTTGACAATCTATCTGTGGAAATGGGGGAGAAACACGTGGTCGAAGAACGAACGAACGAACGAATAAGAATGAGTAAACGAATGAGCACAGAGAAGGTAATGTCTTATTTTTTTTGTTTTTTTGAGTTGAGATTTACATAAGGAAGTAGGCTATGGGGTGAAGAGACTGCGAAAACAGACAACAAAAGTTATTGGTTTCACAAACGACGGACCGCTGAGAGAAAAACAAAGCCTCAAGGTTGTACAGTGTTCACTGTACAAGGCCTCAAGACACGACACGAATTAACATGATTTTCAATACAGGTATGAAAGATTTGCACCGAAAATCTTCGTCGGGACAATATACGTACATACACCATAAAATAAATACAGTTATAACGAAAATACAAATGGGAACAATTACTTAACTTCGATTTCGATGGAGAGCGTGTGGAGCTGCGAATAAACGAACCCTCGCCAGCAAGACCGGAAACGGAAGTCAAATGATGACTTCACTCATCAAAATGAAATGACTTCACTTCACTTCACTTCACTCATCAGTCAAATGATGAAAATGATGACTTTGCTGATGACTCCACTCTCTGCCGCTCCATATCCCAACACTCAGATCGGCAGGCAGCAGCCTCTGACAGCTATTTATTTATGGCAGCTATTTATGCTTCACATGTTAACAAGTTCAAGCAAAACAGCAGGCTGCAGCCTCTTCACTCTCTGCAGACCTGGACAATATCACAAACTGGTCAAACAAGTGGAACATGTCTTTCAATCCTGACAAATCTCACTCTCACACTTTGCCTCTCCGAAAAGACCGTCTGGACAACCCTCCCATCTACTTTCTGAACAATCCTCTTGAAGAAGTTCTGTCACTCAAGCTTTTGGGTCTCACTATCTGCCATGATCTTTCCTGGGAAAACCACATTTCCAAGCTGGCCTCCAAAGCCAGTCACCGACTGAGCATCCTCCATCGTGCGATGTCCTTTCTGGGAACTTTCAGCTCCTCACCTCACCTGAGATCCTCACCACATACAAAGCTTTCATCCGCAGCTCAATGGAATACTGCTCTGTCCTCTGGGCTGGTGCTCCAAAGCATTCAGAATCATTGGAATCTCCCGCGATGAAGCTGATTCTGAGGGCCTTTCTCTCACCACAGGCAGGTAGGTGGTCTTTCTGTCTTCCACTGACTCCTCTCCAGCCTTGCTCCCCCTGTTCTGTCTGTGCTCTGTCTGCCAAATATTCCTGCAGGATGCACACGATCTGCCAGCAACCCTCTTCTGGTGAAACTGCCAAAATCAAGACTCTCTGCTCACCTTCACTCCTTCATTCCTCTTTTCTCCCACCTCTGGAACAAACTCCCACACTCTCTTCAATCCCTCTCCTCCCTCCAGGTCTTTAAAAAAGCTGTTCACCACCATCTCTTATCTTCCCCCATCCAAAACCTTGATCTTTGCTACCCCCATTAAAACACCCCAAATCTGCCTCTTTAAATCCCCAACTTCTTTCCTGAAATTCATAGAAGTGTTAATTTGCTTTGTACCGTGTACCCACCCCTACCTCCTCCCCCAGCCCTCCCCCTCCCACAGATATACCGGCGTCACTGTTCTCTTCTGTTGTTGTGCTTGTGTGCTTCCCTCTCTCCCCTTCTTGCCTCCCGCTCCCTTCATTGCATGTTTTGTGTGTCTGTGCATGTTTTCGTGTTCAATGTGTTATCTCTTACACAAGCCTCGATACTGTGTCCAAAACAAAAAACAAAAAACGAATCAATGAAATGATTAATCAAAAAACCAGAAAAATACAGTTTTTGCCAAAGCACTTGCTCACTATCGTGCCCAAATTGCAGCTTCCTAGCTCAAAGGATGGCTGAGATATCACCCGGACAAACAAACAAGAAAACAAACAAGAAAACAACCAGAGTGAAAACTGAGTACTCCCTTTCAGCATGCGTCACTGCCGAGCCCCCTTCGGTGCCCGGCAATGACGATTTGCAATGCCTGGAGATGGCATAGGAAAGGTGCGGTGTGCAACTAATCTTGTGTATTATTTGACAAAACAAACAAAATTGACCGACATACATGCATACATACATGCATACAGTCAAAGCGGAGCTTTATCGATTGGAAAAGATTGGGGTCATTGAACTGGTGGAACACTCTGAGTGGGCAACGCCCATGGTCACAGTGCTTAAGTGGATTGGAGGAATTCACCTGTGTGGTAATTTAAAAGCGACTGTTAACCCCAACCTCTGTATGGAGCAGTATCCACTGCCATCCATTGACAAGATATATTCAAAGTTGGCGGGGAGTCGGTACTTCACGAAGTTGGATTTGCGCGATGCGTACTTTCATCTCGAGATCGTGCCGGAGGATCGTCACCTCCTTACCGTCAATACGTGTCAGGGTATGTACCAGTATACGTATATCCGTCTTTGTTTCGGGACCGCTTCAGCTCAGGCAATGTGGCAGTAGGCAATGTATCATCTTTGTACCGACTTACCTGGAAAATGCTACTTGGGTGACATCCTCATTACGGGCGCCACGGCCGAACAACATCTTGAGAACATTGACAAGGTGATGTCTAAGTTAGCTGCTCATGGCCTTCGCTTGAACAAGGACAAATGCTTATTCTTTCAGAAACGAGTGGAGTACCTGGGAATTTCATCACCCAAGAGGGGCTATCGAAAGCCCCTTAGAAAGTCGACGCTATAACCGACATGCCCAGTCCAAGGGACAAAGTTCAGCTTCGTTCCTTCATTGGGTTTGCTCAGTATTATCAGAGGTATGTCAGCAACCTAAGCACTGAGCTTGCTCCACTGACTCGAATGCTGCATCGAGATGTTTGTTGGAGGTGGAGTTCGGTGGAACAAGCATGATTCGAACGAGTCAAAGCTCATCTTACTGCAGACACGGTACTCGCACATTACGAACCTTCACGTCCTCTTATTCTGGTGTGTGACAGCTCGTCGTATGGCATCGGTGCCGCCTCGTCTCAGGTAATGAGTGACAGTGCTGAGCATCCGGTGTGTTTTGTGTCATGTGCTCTGACAGCCGCAAACCAGAACTATGCTCAGATTGAGCGTGAGTGCTGAGTTTGGTATGGGGTGTTGTAAGAATCAGATCTACAACATTGTCCCAATAGTGAGTTTAATTCAGAATCGATCTCTAGCAACACCTGCAAGAAATCCACAAGCATCAGATCAGTATTCAGTAATCATAGAAGTAATGAAGGATTTGCAATTAGTACAAGCAAGCCTGGAACATCTAGTAATACGCACCATCTTGAGTATGCACTACACCACACATAATAAATGTCACAGGAATGATCGGAGCCCTGTCCGTCCGAGTTCTTATGGGAGCCTCTCAGTGGTCAGAGGCAGCATAGCACCTGGGTTCAACTTAGACACAATTTCATTACATGGGGTGTGTTTAAATTCCGTCAGTACTTGATAGGTCGGCATTTTCTCTGACAAACTGATCATCAGCCGCTTCAGTTCTTGTTTAATCCTCAGAAAGGCATTCCAGTCACTACCGCTGCTTGACTACAGAGATGGTGTCTTGTCCTCAGTGCGCACGACTATGAAATCAAATTTCGTGCTTCCGAACGGCACACTAACTGTGATGGCCTGTCTCGATTGCTGTCTACAAAAGCCGGTGTAGAACCTGCGGATGAGGTCGAGGTGTTCATGTTGGAACACATTGAATCTGCTCTGGCAATCTCTGTGGAAGTGGCCGCAGCCATTCATCATGATCCTGTGCTGTTATGTGTTGCGCATGTTGTTTTGTCAGGTTATTGGTGCAAGTTGCCCTCGACGTCAGAATATGCTCCATGTGTGTCACAGGCGTCCGAGCTGTCTTTAGCTCAAGGTTGTGTAATGTGGGGCATGAGGGTGGTCATTCCTGCTGCTTTACATCAGTACTGTCTCAATGAGTTGCATGAGGGTCATTTGGGTATTGTTACGGATTCGTAACTTCTGTTATTGTGGTTTTCACCCACTTGACGTAGTTCTGATCTTATGTACTATTATTATCTTCAAAAGGTTTATTATTCAGGAACGGTTATCTAAAGATAAACGGTCTAACTTTAAATGATGCAGGAAACCGAGCCGGAAGAGAGGAAGAGGAAGAAGCGGCGCGAGCAAAGTCGGACAAGAAGCATGATGTCAGCGCTCCGTAACGAGCAAGGTCTACCGACAGTCGCGAGGGAATTTTGAGTTCGTTGAAAGGACATCCGGCGATAGGAAGTATCACCGGAGGGGGAGAAATATGCGGTCACATTTGGGCGCTGTGATTCCAACGAATCCTCGCCTTGTCGTATCGGCTCAAGCAGGAGCCGTCGGCCATTTTGAACCACGCGCTTCGGATACCAACGAAGGTGTTGCCTCCATAACAGTATCGTTAAAACAATGAGTTTAGCCCGGAGTTTGTTGTGGTGGCCCGGGCTTGATGCGGACATCGAGCCGACGGTAAAAGCATGTGATACGTGTCCAACTGATGCTGATAATTAATCCCTCATGTGCGTCGTGTTATGGCCGCCTGCTGATAGAACGTGGCAGCGCGTTCATGTAGATTTTGCAGGGCCAGTCATGGGCCGCATGTTTCTGGTGGTGATCGACACTTATTCAAAGTGACCAGCAATAGCTATAATGGAGTCCACCTCGACAGAGAACATGGTGGAGCATCTGCAGAGTATTTTTGCGAACAAGGGGGTTCCGGAGATTTTAGTTTTGGATAATGGTTCACAGTTTGTGTCTGAGGTGTTTGCTGTGTTCATGTGTGCTAATGGTATCAAACACCTGAGGTCGGCGCCTTAGCACTGTGGGATAATATATATATTCATATATATTATCAGTATATGTTAATATTGCTAAAAACAGTTAAATTGCATCTCAATGTGATCTTGTGTAAAATGGGTTTTCATACCGTGCAGTTTGGCAAAGCCTTGGAAACGAAGAGTTAACCTTTGTCCTTTAGTGAAAGGCTCAGGGAAGAGTGTTGACTCAGCCCTGGGGGAAAATACAAGAGTCAACTGACTGAGATTAAATTGTCAGAGAATGTTGACCTTTTGGCTCAAACAGTGCCCTTCTTCCTGTGATAGCCATCTTTTGTATGCCTTGAGTGACTGATAATGAAGAGCAGATGGGTTTTGGCGCCAACGGCTGAGTTCTGTGTTGATCTCTGAATTTCAATCACACCACATCAAAGGAGCTCCTTGCTACTTAAGCACCATGTTCCGAGGGAACAAAAGGCTGGTCATCAGAGGAAGCAAGACGAGAGGGGAGAATATTTCTTCAACCAAGCGTCGCGTTATATCTTAGTTCGATTTTGTGTAACAAGTTTTCCCTCTAACTTCGGAATAAATCTCGGCTCGGAGCTCCTTGAATCTGAGAATCGTCTTGAGTGATTTCCTTAGATCAGGGTTCAGTAAAAGTTCCCTGACAGTTTGGTGGCCCTACGGCGATATCAACTGTGAAGTTCGATGAGAAGACCATTCCAGGTCCAAGGTGAGCGTGCTTCTTGTTGGTCTTTACAGAACGATAAAAGGACCTGCTTAATTACTGTTAAATATTTATTAGCTCAATTATTGTTAATATTTATTTTAAAATGTGGTTGATGGGCAAATCCACAAGGCACACCTGGTGGGTAGCTCCATTCAAGGTGTGCAGAAAGTCCTGTTGCATGTATATCCATATAGAAAGGGTGCCATGGAAATTATTTTTTTGGGGGGTCACAAAGAACCACTAAGACTTTTCTGGTCCTTAGAAAAGGTGCTGTGCCCTCGTGTTCCATGAAGAACCACTGATATGGTGTACTACTGTATAATTATGTAAATAAAGGTCGACCTGAGGTGTATACTGTACATACATATTTTATATATAGATTACGATTTTTTGTTACGATTAACGTTGCTGAGGTAACGTTCTGCGAAAGCTGCTCGTTTTTGTGGCCGAGTCGTAATTACGTTGAGTTCCTATTACATGTGCATTAAAATGCGCTGTTTTATGGTTGAGCTCCCTTTATTTCGATTCGGTCACGGCAGAGGAGCGGACAGAATGACGGATGCTGCGGCAGGAACAATAAAAGCGATTTTTTTCTCTTTTTTTTAGCGACTATTCGATATTTTTACGATTTTTTGTAAATACGTATACTAATCAGTCAGGATGTGCGTGGCTTGATAGCCCCGCGGGCGGTTTTGACGCGCGTCTGCATTTTACGCACGTTCGCGTGCTTGATTGGTCAGATGTGCACAGAACTATTGCAATTCAAGTGGAGACTAGACTCTTACGATGTTCTGACAGAAGATGAATTGATGAAGTGCACCATCAATTCATTTTTGGACAGTCATGTGAGGTCAGTCTGTCAGTCTGTATGAAATATGCGAAGTAGATGGGTTTCGGTGCGAAATTTTATCATTTCGCAGTGTTTTGCGAACATAATTTGTGAAACGAACGAGTTTGGGAAAGCCGTCTGGAGTGATGTGTGAAAGTGAATGTGCAGAGTATTGTGTGTGCATGACATTGTATGAGTGAATGTACCTGGATGAATTTGCTAACCTTGAAAGGATGACAGGCTGAGTCAACCCACTGGGTGTTAATTCAACGGCATGACAGGGATTTGAACTGGGCTCACGTGCATTCGTACGCACATAAAACTACTGATATTTTTGAAACGGCTGGTTCGATTTTTATAAAATAAATTTCCTTTTGTAGAGCAGAACCGTGAGCCAACAACGCTTTCCATCGCGACTTTGACAGACTTATTTTGCGCCAGAAAATGCAATTTTACATAGCGATGGCCATCGTGCTGCATAAATTATCATAAATTATCCGCGGCACGTATCGTGACGTCACTCTGTGACACTCAAACAGGGACGCAAAGTGCGTTCGCACGTACCGTCAAGCTCAGTGACCGCTTCGCGGGTCGAAGGGTGGGTAAACGCTGAGCACACGTACATGATACGTGCGGGCTGCACGAATCAGTGCGGGCAGCATGAATCAGCACAGGTAACGCACATGAATCATCGCTCCGTGGTTCATTTGATGCCGACGGGACATTTTGTGCATGCACCGGCACGTACATAGGTATCCGCGGCACATACATAGCACACGTACATAGGCGCACAAACCTTGCACAATTGACATGCCTGTTCAACGTGCACGAGACGCGCGATACCTACATATACATATAGATATTTTTTGATAAGTAAATAACTCTATGCGATATAATTTTATGTTCTCTATTAAATGGTGTGTATCGTGTGTGCGTGTGTCAACGCGGAGCACGTACACGGTACGTGCGGGCCAAACACGCGGGAATTTGCGCTCCACGGTTCATCGGGCGCCCGCGTGTTTGTAGCGCGTGTTTGTTTAGCGAGTGAGCGAGCAGATGTTAAATGATTAGCCAATTTGTGTAGTTTTGTAAAAAATCACGTGACTTGGCACGTGTGTGCAATGCGCAACGTGTCTACACAGCACGACATGACACGTACACATACACACGTACACGGGCGGGTTCGTACGTGCGGGAAAAACGTACGTCAATCATAGTACACGTACGCCCCCCCCGTCCCCCGCTCTTTGTGTAATATGACATTTTGACCTGTAATCATCCCTACATCTGAATCCCGATTAGGAAAATATACTTTTTTTTTTTGAGGGTTTTATTCCGGCGGCCATGTTGGATGACAGTTAAATTTTACCAGATCGGTATAGAAATTGATAAGAGGGAATCCCATTTTACGTGTATGTAGAATTTTTATAATGCAGGGCGATTGAATGAAAATTCCATAATTTTTTTTTTCCTTCTTCATCACTAAGTCTCTCCGTCTGACTCCGCTCATTGCTACATTAACTCCGCTACAAATTTCTATTTAATTCGAGGTGATGTTTGTGATATCATTAAGTTATCACACCTGTCACACAAGTGTTATCACACCTGTCTTTTGTCATCAGTATTATTAGAGATCATCTCTCCTGTTCTTTTTTTTTCCTTCTCTCTCCTTCTTTGTTTGCCCCCTCTCTCCCTCTCAATCTTTCTGTCTCCCTCTATCTCTCTTCATTTCTCACTTGAACTCACTTGGGTTGAGGCTCATACAAGAGCTAATGAAATGAAGTGTTGACCCAATAATGTTTGGTATAATGTTTTCAATCCATGCTGTGAAAAATTATTTTGGATTCTGAATTTCAAAATATTAAATCTGAATGCTTCGTTTGTTCCAATGAGTTTAAACAATATGCTGATGCATGTAATCTGTGAATCTCCTCCGCCCCCACCCCATCCTCCCCCCAGCCTCACTCCTCCCTTGCCCGACCCCTCCTCCTCCATTGTCCCATCCTCTTCCCCCTAGCTTTCTCCTCCCCCGTTTTATCCTACCCCTCCTCCTATCCCTCCTCCTACTCCTCCGCCCCACCCTTTTTCCTCCCCTCTTCCCTCCTCTCGTCCCTCGCCATTCCTTCCTACCTCTCTCACCTGTCTTCTACCTGTTTCTCCCCCCCCCCTCTTCCTTCCTCCCCCCTTCCCTCCCTCCCACCCCCCTCCTCTCAAACCCTTTCACTTTTTCTCTCCTGTTTTTTTCTATCCATTTTTTTTTTCTCTTTCTCTTTGTTTTTCTTGATTGTTGTAGTTTATACAATTGTTGATTATACCACGTGGATGTGATGACAAAGTATAATCCTTATATAGGAAAGGTTTGTCTTTTCAAATGAATGATTATGATAATGATTTTAAAATCATGACATTGTTATGATTGGTAGGAATGAGATCATGAGGTTTTCGGTGTAAAATGATTGCACGGGCTTAAAAAAACAAAAAAAAAAACAGCTTTCAAGCCCTGTAGGATCAATTGTGCATTACAAGTAATAGAGTTAAATGAAGTGTCAAAATTTAAGCATGATTGGATTAAAATTGGCAAATATTATGAATTAATTGTCATTCGTTGGTAGAACATTTCACGAGTTTCACAAAATTTTAATTGTCAAGAGGTTTAATTGTCAACCATTCAAATTGAGACTTTTTTTCCCCAATGAACTGTTCCATATCTGTCTGATCAATTTTGGCTGACTGTCTCACGAATGAAGGATGAGTTGCCTTTAGTGGTTGCAAAAGTCGAGTTTTGTGATGGCCAGGCAAAATTGAAAAATGTCAGATATGACCCTAGGACAGAACAGTGATTCGTCAATTGACATGAGGTATGGGTCAGAGGTGACGACCAATGATCATAGATCTCAGTCAACAGATAAAGCTATTCTGACACCATTGGGGAAAGGGCTTATGCATGGAGTCATCTAAATGATTAATTTGATTTATTGATGAATATTGATAAATTGATTGATTGATGTAAGTGAGGTCTCAAGAAAGAAGCTTTGATATATTTGTGAGATATTATCAATGTGAAGAAAACCTTGGAAATTGAGCAAGGTGGTGAGTCTATATATAGATATATATATATGCGGTTACTATTCTGTGTGATTCCCCCTTCAACAGAACAGGATATCTGCGGATTCACCCATTTGATACTGACCCATTTGGCTCATCTGCAATACCGATCTGTGAGATTGGGTTGTGGAAAAGCCACAGGTGAGAGAGACTCTCTGGAAATCACCGTTTGAACAGGTGGAGAGATCCTTCCTGGAAGTACGAGTGGAGCTTATAGGAACAAGCTCGGCAACAACGCATCCAACGCTACTTTGATTAAAGGTGGAACCAGATCTCGCGAGATGGAGATCTCGCGAGATCTCGGAGACGGTGGCAGGGATTTTCGAAGCTCCACACGGTCTCCACGTTTTTCGAAGTTAAGTCTGTTCACAATTGTATTTTGTCGAAACTGTATTTATCTTTCGGTGTGTGAAGTTATTGTGTGCAACTTTGGTTGTTTCTCGGTGTTTATCTTTCATAAATTGATCGTCTGTTTGCCGTGTCGTGTCTTGAGGCCTTGTACAGTGTGCACTGTACAACCTTGAGGCTTTGTTTTTCTCTCAGCGGTCCGTCGTTTGTGATCCAATAACTTTCGTTCTCTGTATTCCCAGGCTTTTCACCCATAGCCTACTTCCTTGTGTAAATCTCAACTCAAAAAAAAAAAAAAAAAAAAAAAAAAAAAAAACATTTCCTTCTCTGTTCTCATTCGTTTATTCATTCTTATTCGTTCGTTCGTTCTTCGACCACGTGTTTCTCCCCCATTTCCCCAGATAGTTTTCACTCATTAACCTTCAATGTTTACACTTTCCCCTCAAGTTATGTATTCCGTCATATTTTATAACACCTTTTTCTTCTTCTTCTTTAAAAGGCTGCTTTCGACTTGCTCACCAAATCAATTCATCCCAAAAAAAATATCCATCTCCTATAGTGCCTTTTTTCTACATTCCCTAAACTCTCCTGCACTCCATCCTCCATCCAGCGTCCTTAAACGTATTTTTAACTCGAAGGTCACAAGAAACTCATTTTGCAATAAATGTTCGTTTCCCATAAATCGTACACTTTCAAAAATCCAATCTCACCCCTCCCCTCCAAATCTTCCCCATTACCCCTCCCCTCCAAATCTTCCCCATCACCCCTCCCCTCCAAATCTTCCCCATCACCCATCCCTTTCAAATCTCCCCCCTTGCCCCCTCCCTCCTAAACTACCCCCTCACCCCTCCCCGCCAAGACGCCCCCTCGCCCCTCCCCTCCTAGACTCCTGCCTCACCCCTCCCCTCCAAATCTCCCCCATATCCCATCCCTTTCAAATCCCTCCCCTTGTCCCTTCCCTCCCAAACTCCCCCCTCACCCCTCCCCTTCAAATCTCCCCACCCTCATTGCTTCTCAATTTCCCCCCTCTCACTCCCCCTCCTCAAAGCGTCCTCCCCGCTTCTTCCCCCTTCAAACTCTCACCTCCATCTCCCCCAACCTTCTGCCTCGCTCTTCCCCCTCCTCAAATAACACCTCATTGTGGCTCACCCAATCACCATCAAACCTTTTGTCCGCCCCATCCTTCCCTTTCTCCGAGCTATTCTGAAATCTCTGACACACCTTCAACAGCTCTCCCTATCTCTTCCACCTCTTCCACATCTTACCCTACCCCTCCTCCCCCCTGTTCTGTATCTGATGCTCCCCCTTCCTCTTCATTAACGGTATGGACCTCAAACATCCGGGGCCTTCGTTCAAACTTAACTGATCTCTCCATACAGGTTGCTTCTGTCAAACCAGACGTGATCTGCTTAACAGAAACTTTCCTCCTTTATGATGTCTCTGATTCCATAGTATCTCTCCCGGGCTACTCCCTCCTCCGGTATGATAGACCTGAGCCTCGTCCTGGAGGCGGGGTTGCTATCTTTATCAAAAACTCTCTTCCTCACTCGCCCTGCACTGCACTCTCTCCACCTCACCCCCAGGAATACCTCTGGCTACGGCTTCCCCTTCGCTCCCACCTCTTGTTCATATGTGTGTTGTACCGTCCACCAAACAGTGATGACTCCATCTACATCTCGCTGTCTGATGATATGGACCAACTTCTATCTACTCATCCCAACTCTCTCTTCCTCATATGTGGTGATTTCAATTGTCACCATGCCAGTTGGCTGGGTGTGGGTACCTCTCTCACCAGCCATGGCTCTTCAGCAAAGGACTTCTGCGACTCACTGGGACTGACACAATCTGTCAATTTCCCGACCCGGATCTCAGTCAACGGAACATCTTCTCTTCTGGACTTGGTTATGACTAACTTCCCTGAAAATGTCTGCTGCTCTTCTTCTGCTCCGATCGGATCATCTGATCATGTCCTTGTTAAAGTGGACATCTCTCTGACCATCCTCAGGGAGCCTGCTCAGCGTCGACGAGTCTGGCATTTCACTCAGGCCAACTGGCACGGTCTTCAAGCAGCCATCAATCATCTGGACTGGTCTCCCATCTCTACCACCTCTGACATCAACTCATCCTGGGAATTCTTCCAAAGTAAATTGCTCTCTCTCATGCACAGATTTATCCCATCTCGTCTTCAGTTGTCATACCCTTCCTCCCGTCCATGGTACACGGAATATTGTGGTGAGGCTGTTGCCCAGAAACAACTTGCCTTCGTCTCCTGGAAAGCAAATCCAACGGAAGGAAATCTCATTTCCTTTCACAAAGCCCGAAACAAGTGTGTGTCCACCCTCAGGAGAGCCAGGAAACAATATCTCTCCGTTCTCAAGACCGAACTCTCTTATCTGTCTCCCTCTTCCAAATCCTGGTGGCGTCTGGTCAAATCCGTTTCTGGTGTTTGTTCCCCCTCCATCCCCTCCCTTACCTCAAACGGCTACACAGCTGACTCCGCACGTGAAAAAGCTGAATGC
Organism: Myxine glutinosa; assembly: GCF_964187855.1. Lineage (NCBI taxonomy): Eukaryota > Metazoa > Chordata > Myxini > Myxiniformes > Myxinidae > Myxine > Myxine glutinosa. The sequence continues at coordinate 281,575,029 of NC_136261.1, forward strand.
CTCAACTCTGTGTTTGCCTCTAAATCTTGTGTCCCAAACCCATCCCTCTCTGTACCCACCATACCCAGTCGTACCCTGCTGCTCCTGGACTCCGTGTCCTTTCCTCCTGACAAGGTGGAAAAGTTTCTGTCAACCCTCGACTCTGATTCTGCAACTGGACCCGGCGGCATCAGCCCACGGGTCCTAAAATCCTGCTCTGCCGCTGTATCTCACCCTCTCTCTGTTCTCTTCACCCTCTCTTTTGCTCAAGGTCAACTGCCATCTGCTTGGAAATCAGCCAACATCACCGCTTTGCACAAAAAAGGTGCAAAAACAGATCCTAGCAACTACAGACCAATCAGCCTTCTCCCAATTATCAGCAAAGTCATGGAATCCATCATTGCTTCGGATATGAAATCTTTCCTCTTCTCCAATGGCTTGATCTCTGATCATCAATTTGGTTTCAGACCAGGTCACTCTACTCTGGACATGCTGCTTCTGCTGTCTCAACAATGGATGGAGGTCCTCAATGCCAAACAGGAAATTAGAGCTGTCTCCCTCGACATATCACGTGCCTTCGACACGGTCTGGCACCCCGCTCTGCTCACCAAACTCTCCTCCTTTGGTATCCATGGAAATCTCCACGCATGGCTGGCGGACTTCCTCTCTAGTCGTCGTCAACGTGTGGCCCTGAATGGGTTTCTCTCATCTCCTCTTCCTGTTCAGGCTGGAGTTCCCCAAGGCAGTGTTCTGGGCCCCGTGCTTTTTCTGGTCTTCATCAATGATCTCTCTGACTCTCTCGAAAATCCTCTCTATCTCTTTGCTGATGACTCCACTCTCTGCCGCTCCATTCCTCTTCCCTCAGATCGGCAGTCTGCTGCCTCCTCACTCTCTGAAGACCTGGACAAAATCACAGACTGGTCAAACAAGTGGAACATGTCTTTCAATCCTGACAAATCTCACACTCTTACTATGTCTCTCCGAAAAGATCGACTGGACAACCCTCCCATCTACTTTCTCAACAATCCTCTCCAAGAAGTTCTGTCGCTCAAGATTTTGGGTCTCACTATCTGCCATGATCTTTCTTGGGAAAACCACATTTCCAAGCTGGCCTCCAAAGCCAGTCGCCGACTGGGCATCCTCCGTCGTGCGAAGTCCTTCCTCGGCACACCTGAGCTCCTCACCACATACAAGGCTTTCATCCGCAGCTCAATGGAATACTGTTCTCCCCTATGGGCCGGTGCTCCTGCCTCACACCTAGCTCGGCTTCACGCTGTTGAAACCAAAGCTTTCAGAATTATTGGAATCTCCCGCGATGAAGCTATCTCTGAGGGCCTTTCACTCACTCACCGCAGGCAGGTAGGTGGTCTTTCTGTCTTCTACCGACTCCTCTCCGGCCTTGCACCCCCAGCTCTCTCTGTGCTCTGTCCCCCAAATATTCCTACAGGTCGCACAAGATCTGCCAGCAACCCTCTGATGGTTAAACTGCCGAAATCTCGGCTCTCTGCTCACCTTCACTCTTTCATTCCTCTTTTCTCCCGCCTCTGGAACAAACTCCCTCACTCCCTTCAATCCCACTCCTCCCTCCAGGTCTTTAAAACAGCTGTTCACCACCATCTCTTATCTTCCCCCATCCAAAACCTTGATCTTTTCTACCCCCGCTAATTCACCCCAGATCCACCTTGTTTGAAATTCCAACTTCTTTCCTGGAAGTCCTGGCAGTGTCCATATGTTTTATACCTCTCCCACCGCCCCCTTCCCATGCCCCCCCCCCCCCAAAGCCCTCGCCCTCTCTCAGATCTCTCGATGTCTCCATGTCTCTCGGTCCCTGCTCTCAAATGTTGTGTTTGTGTCCTTCCCCCTCTCTCCCCATCTTGTCTACCGCTCCCGATGTTATATGTTTTATGTGTCGGTTTGTCTTTCTGTGTGATTAATGTTCGCTCTTTCACGAGCCTCGATCTTGTATACAAAAAAAAAAAAAAAAAAAAAAAAAAAAAAACCAACCCCAGTAGATTTTATTTACAGTACACATAGTACAGGTGTGTACAGGTGTATTCCAAAGTGCAGATCCTAGTCATTTACCTGGTACATTGAGTGAATACCGAGTGTTATTCACACACAGGCAGAATGGGGAATGGAACCTGTAAGAATACACAAGGACAACCAGATATTCCACAAAAAGGTACTTGTACATATTATATGTACGACCATTATGGTGTAGAGGCCATTAGGGAGGTTGAGAATTGGTATTTGGGGACAAAGGGACATGCTAAGGAGTTTCCAAGAGATGGTACATTTGAGCGAAGTCGATTGGAGAGATTAGGACAAGAATTGAAAGCCAGGAAGAGACAGAATCTAACGGTAGACTGGCTTGCATTCCATTATTGGGATGTTGAATCCAGGAAATGGGAACAGCAAGAACGGATAACGGACCTAGAACTTAAACTAAAAAGGATACAGGATACATTGGAGGAGATAAATGCACAACTGCCCTCGAATGTAGGAATAAAAGTGACAGTTTTCCCATCTGATTCCCATTTGTCTCCCCAAAAAGAACAGTACAGAGAATTTTCTTATGTTTCAGGAGATAACCAGAGATCGCAGTGGCAACCCAGGGATCCAGAGATGCAGCCCAGCAATACAAGTGAACAGGTGGACAGACCAGGCAATGACAGAAACCGATGTTTTAAGTGTGGAAATATGGGACACTGGAGACGACGTTGTCCATATTCAAATAGGAAGACTAGTTCATAGGGCAAACCAAGATCAAGGGTACCAGTGCTTACCGGTACCTCAGATAACGATTAGGCCTTCATTGCTGCAGATCCCAAATGACGACTGGCCTCAACAGATTAGATCACTAGACCAACATGAGTAAGTGTCGATGTTTCTTGTGTCTGAAAAGTTTTCGGAGCAAGAATGTTTTTTTGTTTTTTTTTGCTTGTTAGCAAATTAATAATTAATTGATCAAATGCCGAAATTGGATACTTTTTGGAACATATAATTAAAAGATCCAGGATTAGAGTTAATTCTGGAAGTCTCATATTTGCCAAATATAAATGTGGGTCAAAGGAGCATTTGGGCAAAACAATTTTTGAATTTACAAAGTTTGGAACAATTGCTTTGCAAATTTTTTTGGAAACCAAGTGACAAGAGTCACATGATGATCAGGTGGGAATTTCGGACTATTGTTTTGCATGATTGATAGGTCAGTGGTCGACTGACATGGAAATGGGTGTGTTGTCAAATTTGGATAAATTATTGTGGGAACCGAAAGGGTAATTTCAATGTGACATTATAGGGGTTTTCTAAGAACAAATTTTTTTGTTGTTCTATTTGTGTATTAGCGTTTCTAAAATTAAAGGACAAATTTTATGAAATTGAAATAAAATTGACACCCATCTTGGTCTGCAAATAATGGTTCCAACGCAAACAAATATACATAATGCATGGGTGTGTGTATTTTTTTGTGTGTCAATGTTTGTGTTTTTGTTTTTTTTGTGTGTCAATCTTACAAGATTGTTGAAACCGACAATGTGCTTGTTTGGAAATAGATAGTTTCATGTGGATGGGATCGAATATCCAGAGAATCCGTAAAATAAAATAGAAACATAATTTGATTATAAAAATTATCTCTTTTGTCAAGGGAGATTGAATATAAAGATTTGATGTGCTGAGTTATGAGCAGCCATTAATTAATAGTAAAGAATAATTGTGAGTAATTTTGGGATTCCATTTTTGATAGAATTTATATGACAATAAAAGCTATTTATGGATATGAGCTTAATTTAAAAATGTGGGAGTACAAAATTAGCCAAATTTGGTAGAGGTCTTACACTGATTTACCAGAGTACTCTGCTCATGGATTTTTGATATATATAAACTTGAATTTTATCAGCATATAAATTGTGCTGTATGTATGGATGTGTATTAGGCATAGATGATATAAAAAATAAAACATCACCCACAGGGTGAACCGTATCTTGCCAGGGTTTCGTTGACCTCCATGATTGACCGCAAAGTGACCTTGACCTTTGACCTTGACCTTAATAATTTCGTATGGTGAATAGTATGTCTTCATGACCAACGCACATGAAATATTGAAAGATTTTGATGAGAACTGAGGAAATAATTTTTTCATGAAAATTCCGTTTTTTCGTCATGACGTCATCAAATGACGTCATAGCGTCAAACTGTTTACAGATCTGGGAAGCACTCATCAAGGGCATTCATATGAGGTATTACTCGATATGGTAACTGAAACTTGAAAATTTTACCTTTTGGTCAAAATTGAATGACCTTCAAAATGACCTTGAAGGTCATGGCCGATCGACACCAAAAACTAATCAACTGAGCGCCATACCACACCCTATATACCCACCAAGTTTGGAGATCATAAGATCAAAGTTACTCAAAAAATAAGGGTTTCGTAATTTGACCTTGGGGTCAATAATTTTCGACCTCCAGCGCTAACCATGAAGGTCAAGGCCGATCGCCACCAAAAACTAATCAGCTGAGCGCCGGACCATATACTAGATTCCCATGAAGTTTGGAGACGATCCGATGAAAGTTACTCAAAAAATAAGGGTTTCGTCGACCTCCATGATTGACCACAAAGTGACCTTGACCTTTGACCTTGACCTTCAAAATTTTGTGTGCTGAAGGGTATCTCTATAGGACTCTGATATGCGAAGTTACATGCGAACATATGCGAAGATATGGTACCTACGATTTCAACATTTGACCTTGGGGTCAATAATTTTCGACCTCCAGCGCTAACCATGAAGGTCAAGGCCGATCGCCACCAAAAACTAATCAGCTGAGCGCCGGACCATATACTAGATTCCCATGAAGTTTGGAGACGATCCGATCAAAGTTACTCAAAAAATAAGGGTTTCAACATTTGACCTTGGGGTCAATAATTTTCGACCTCCAGCGCTAACCATGAAGGTCAAGGCCGATCGCCACCAAAAACTAATCAGCTGAGCGCCGGACCATATACTAGATTCCCATGAAGTTTGGAGACGATCCGATCAAAGTTACTCAAAAAATAAGGGTTTCGTCGACCTCCATGATTGACCACAAAGTGACCTTGACCTTTGACCTTGACCTTCAAAATTTTGTGTGCTGAAGGGTATCTCTATAGGACTCTGATATGCGAAGTTACAGGAGTTTCCAATAATAACTGTGGTCTACAGAGTGATCTAAACGTGAAAAAAAATGATTAACCACAAACAAAAAAACAAAAAAACAAACAAAAAAACAAACAAAAAAACAAACATACAAGCTGACTAATACATCTTGCAAAAACTTCGTTTTGGCAAGATAAATATATAGTAAAGAAAATCTGGCTGAGTTGATCTATTGTGAGTTTCTAAAAACGGAATGCATTGTGAATCTTAAACCAAGGGGCAGACATGAACGCGCTGTTACGTCATTTAACCTCAGAACGCGATGTTACGTGTATCTGCAACTTATTTTGATAATCTGCAACACTTATATTGGCATACTGGTGTCAGTAGTACTCACTAATTGCATAGAAAAAGATGAGAAATAGTTAAGGGGGCGTAAAAACTTACTCGGATATTTTCTACAACATAAAAAGTAGGGGTTTCAATAAGTGGTGGTTGTACACATGGGATTCATCAAATTAAGTTTTGGAGTTTAAACAAAGTCACTGGTTAACAGATGGGGATTGGATAGTAAACAATTCTTAGATGCTGGGTAAATTAAGTACGAGATTACTAAGACTTATAAGAGCCATTGTTCTTCCTTACAGCAGTGGAAAAAAATTAGATCCAACATAATGAATCTATAAATGAATGTGATAGGGATAATATCCTCAATTTGTATTAATTATTTGATTGTGGGTAAAGGAATTAATTTATCGTAGTGGATTGTTAACAGCAGCCTGAAATGCCCTGAGGGTGTGCATCTGTATAATCAGAAATCCCAGATTTGTTTTTAAAACAAAATTTTGGTGGAGGTCTTATGTGGTCGAATACTTGCTTGGTAGATAAAAACGGTACTGCATGTTGGCAGCCACTTCTGTGGACATTTAGGCCAAACAAATTGAGAGAAAATTGTAATTCAATATCTAATTTACAGATGGCTATTTGTAGAGGGAAAAGGGAATTTATTGAGATGGGAAGCATTTTTTGAAGGTTTATTAAAGTGTTATAATATGACATTTGGCAAGGAAAACTATTGGATGGGGAAAATTAGATCTGTTTATAAAATGAATTTGTTGACCCCTTGAAGTTAATTCTTCGAATTGTTGTTTCACTAGCATTTTGAGTTCAAATTGGGAATAGCTTGGTAGAGCTTTGGTTCAAACCTTTGGTTGCGGTGTTTTGGAACAAATTGATAAACAATAGGAGGTTGATAAGAATAGAAACAAATATGGACCCAAAATAGAAAGATTTTTATGATGATATGAATGATACCGAGATTAAAAGATTGAATCAAGCAATGTTGTAAATGAGTACAGTAGAGTTAAGATAATGGCATAACGAAAATGTTATGAATTGTGTCAGTTTTACAAGATCAGTGAACTCATATCACCACAACTTATACTGTTAAATAAAAAATAAAAAATAAAAAGTAGGGAGGACTATGATAATGATACATTATGCATAGTTTGTTTGTTAAGCATAATTTTTTGGAAATTAGACATTCCTGTTTGTAATTTTAATCATATACACTCATTATTAATGCATTTATTTTCTTCGATAGTGTTAAAATAACTGCATGAGTTTAATTTTTCAAATTATATTGATCTGAAAGCAATTTTAAATGCTATTCTTAGTTTAGTAGAAAAATACATACCTGATTTGAATATTATTTGTGTGAAGCATATAAATGAATATAACTTTTTTGAATGTTTTAAAGAAAACAACAAATTGTTGAATGTGAACTGTTATAAGAAATACATGATTATTTAAAATATGGTGAGTTCATGTTAAGATGTACTCTATCTGATTCAGTGTGTGTGGAAAGCAGATTCAGATGTGGCTGAGTAAAAGGATAAGACCAGATCACATCTCAAAGGGAGTGCTAACGGAATTGGGAAGAAGTTTGAGAAAGAAAATTTGTGGCTAAAAATGAAGTTAATCTTGGCATACACCATCCTTCTCAAAGAATGATGAAGATATTCTCCTTTGTAAAATTGGAGACGGATGCTTACCTTTACCAAGGAATTTTTGTGACCATTTGCCTGGATCACACTGCAACATATGGAAGAAAGGCGATCACTTATTTTTGTTCAAATGCCTCAAACATTCATCAAGTCAGCAATTGCGGGACGGTGAGATCTTGCCTGCGATTTCTACTGGATGCGGTGACGTGTGTCATTACTCCACCAACATCCGGAGCGCCAGCGTGGAGCTGTAAGTGGACGGCTGTGCTTTTCGTACACAACAGCTGTGCACGATTCTGCTGGAGGCTCCTGGTATGAACCATGGACAACTTGAACACCATGGTCCTAACATCGTTGTGGATGCATCTGGCATCTCTGTTCCACATCTTGCTGGTCAACCAACATCACATCAACACTTGCTCCATGCTCATGATGAGGGAGGAGGCAAGTCGACTACAACTGGACAAAGGCCTTGTTCAAATCTACTATGGCTCACAGCAAGAGTGGCAAGGATGCTACATGCAGAGCAGGGTCAGTTTGTGACTCTGCCCAGCTATCACAACAGCGGAAAATCCTACGCGAAATAGTGTAGGTGCTATGAAGATACCAGAAGAAAATGTTTCATACTCGAATGTCAAACAAGTGATCGGCCTCTTCTCTTCTTTTCAAACACAAAGTCAATATTTGTTTGAAGCAAAATGTATTACCAAATGTTGCAGATGCTTTATAATTTTTAAATGGTGAATTGAAATTGTTGTGGTAAAGGTGAAGTGTTGTATGCTTTATTCAAATGAAATGAATTGCATTATCAATATGGAAAGAGTCAATGAACAAAGAATTGTTTTGTGATCAGATTCTTCCAGGATGACGGTGTATGCTTATGTATGAAAAAAAAATTGGATTACCAAATTTGTGGTTTGAATATTTAATAGGTTGATGTTTAGATTAATGGTTAATATAAACAAAAAATAAAAAATGAGGGATTGTGGGATAATATATATATTCATATATATTATCAGTATATGTTAATATTGCTAAAAACAGTTAAATTGCATCTCAATGTGATCTTGTGTAAAATGGGTTTTCATACCGTGCAGTTTGGCAAAGCCTTGGAACCGAAGAGATAACCTTTGTCCTTTAGTGAAAGGCTCAGGGAAGAGTGTTGACTCAGCCCTGGGGGGAAATACAAGAGTCAACTGACTGAGATTAAATTGTCAGAGAATGTTGACCTTTTAAACAGTGACCTTCTTCCCGTGATAGCCATCTTTTGTATGCCTTGAGTGACTGATAATGAAGAGCAGATGGGTTTTGGCGCCAGCGGCTGAGTTCTGTGTTGATCTCTGAATTTCAATCACACCACATCAAAGGAGCTCCTTGCTACTTAAGCACCATGCTCCGAGGGAACAAAAGGCTGGTCATCAGAGGAAGCAAGACGAGAGGGGAGAAGATTTCTTCAACCAAGCGTCGCGTTATATCTTCGTTCGATTTTGTGTAACAAGTTTTCCCTCTAACTTCGGAATAAATCTCGGCTTGGAGCTCCTTGAATCTGAGATTCGTCTTAAGTGATTTCCTTAGATCAGGGTTCAGTAAAAGTTCCCTGACAGCACCCAGCTACAAATGGCCAGGATGAGTCAAATGTCAAAGCGTTGAAACATGCCTTGCGTAGAGACCAAGCGGTTCGATCTGTGAAGAGTAGGGTTGATGTGTTTTTGCATGTCTATCGTAATTGAGTGCATTCTACTATACAGGAAACACCTGCATTCCGCATGTTTGGCTGACAGCTGTGGACCCGCCTGGATATGCTTTGATCTGGTGCACCTGAAGTTGTTACGGCGACAAATGTTCGTTCATTCACAGTGGACCAGCCAGTTTTGGCAGGGGACTATGTACACCGACAGAAATGGGTGCCGGCTGTTGTGATCCGAGTTTTCGGACCGGCTAACTACCTTGTTTGTACTTCGGCCGGGCTTGTCTGGAAACGTCATGTGAATCAGTTGTTGGCTCGTGGTTCTGGTCATTCACACACAACCAATTCCGTTCCGCCGCGCGGTGTTCTCATCCATTGAGGTGCGCGTGGCGTGACCATGTTTCGGCCAGCTGCTCATCCATCTGTGGAGCCGGATGTTCATGGCAGTGAGAGTAGTGTGGATGTTCTTCTGGTTTCAGTTGAGCCTATTGTGGTGTCTGGTGGAGAGCCGTCATCTGTGTCCAATGCCTCACAGCCGCCAGTCATGTCCACGGCTCAATGCCCACGTGTTTCTTCTCGACGCATTGTGCGACCGGAATATTTGAAGGAATATGTGACTTAATGGGGGAAGAATGTAGTGCCCTGTACGGCGAGTGAGGCCGTTGTGGGCGGGGCCGAGCGAGACCGCTGTGGGCGGGGCCGAGCGAGACCGCTGTGGGCGGGGCCGAGCGAGACCGCTGTGGGCGGGGCCGAGCAAGACCGCTGTGGGCGGGGCCGAGCGAGACCGGTGTGGGTGGGGCCGAGCGAGACCGCTGTGGGCGGGGCCGAGCGAGACCGCTGTGGGCGGGGCCGAGCGAGACCGCTGTGGGCGGGGCCGAGCGAGACCGCTGTGGGCGGGGCCGAGCGAGGCCGCTGTGGGTGAGGCTGAGCGAGGCTGCTGTGAGCAGGACAGAGTGAGGCCTGCGTTGCCGTTGCCTGTAATAAAGATGGCGCTTGATGCTCTCTGCGTGCCCGGATCTTTATAACAAAGACATTACAGAACTAACCTTGTACATTTTGGTTTCATTATCGTCGGCTGGCCCATTGGCTATGCGAATGGTCAGCTGGCAGACATATTGTCCCACCCGGATTTTGCAAGAGTCGGATTTTGGATCAGCATCACATGATCAAATTCTGGGTATCACTGCAAAATTGACCACCTTACACATGAAAAGACAATCTTACCAACTAAAAAGGTTATGCAAGTCCAATGAAGTTCTCTGTGTTGAGTTTTCAAAAGGAGATTCTTCGTTGATACCAAATCGGAAAAAAAGATGTTGGCTGGAAAGTGCCGAGGAAACTGCGCAATGCATATTATTCAATTGATTTTGGAACATGAGAGTGACTCTCACATCTTCCCAGGCCATGGCAATCCCACTGAGTATCTATGGATGTCTTCGAATGACATAAAAGCTCATCCAAAGCTACCTTCTTTTGTAGCGCATGGTGTTCTTGGACAAATGGTTATATATAGGAGGCATCACACGATCCGAATTTCTATTGGTGGATTGAACCTAACTTGCCATTGATGAAGCCTCAGATCACCACAGTTAAGATTTCAAGCCAGACAGGAAAGGTAATAAGGTAATGTGGTGAAAATTATTCTGGAATCTTGAGTTTTGCCAGGGTATATATTCTTCTGAACCAGTAAATTATATTCTATAATATACCCAAATTGAGACCAATGCCTTAATAGTACATTATTTGTTACAATATTATGGAAATGTAATTGCTAACAAGTGTGTTCAAAGGGATGGTTTGACATCACTTCAGAAGATGGCATGCTTCATGATGCAATACCCCCTTGGTACAGCTGACTGCAATTTTAGTCACGAATTATAATTTCACCATGAGTGAACGAACGAGACAACTAAAAGTGGGGTGTGTTGGTGAAAAGAGATCTTTGCCACCCTTATCCACAGTTTACACAAAAGGCAAAAAGCTTGAGTGAAGAACTCAATCTGGATTAATGTAAATCTTGTCGAACAAAATAAAAAAGGATAATCGACAAAAAAAAAATCATTTTTCATCTTAATAACCGATATTACCTGTTTACACAGTCAGCAATGAAGTATTGCATCTACCAGCACAACCTAGAGGACGAATGAAGTCGAACAAAAATGCTCTTAAGAACAATGGTGCATCACCACTTGGAGGGAAATTAATCTGAAATTCCAAATATGGAATTACTAAATGCGATCATCATCTGATATTTCAATTAAAATCCTTGTATCATCCTAAAATACGCAATTTGTTGTTTGTTGGTCTGACCACAATACATTCAGTCATTACTTATTCAATATCACCCAAACTTGACAGGGGGGCTAAGGGTCACATTATGGAGGATCACCACCATCTCAATTCATCTCCCATCCAAAACTATGATCTTTTCTACAGTGGCGAAACAATCCCCCCATTCCTCCCAAAAAATTTCTAATGTATCCATATTGGTCATCCCATATAGCATTCTCCCCATCCACTCATTGTTACCTGCATCCCCTGGTTGTCCGTCTCTGTCGATTTTCTCCCCCTACCCTGCTGTTGACGTTTCCCCATTCTCCTGGCCTTTCATTTGTTATGTTGCATCTTGATCTGTTTTGTGTCCTCACTCTTCCATGAGCCTCGACCTTGTATAAAAAAGACAAACAAACAAGGTGAATACATAACCTCCATACACCTTCGGTGGTGGAAGTAATAAAGCAAATGAAAGGGTAAACGGTATAGACATTAAACACAACAAGGAATAACACTTGCACACTCTAGAGCAAGGAAAATGAAGTGAAAAAGCGCACAGAATGAGGAAGCGACAGGGGCCGTAGACATGTATACAGGGGCCGTAGACATGTTTACAGGGGTCTATAAAAGATTACATGGCAATAACGATGACATGCTCCACTATTGTCACATCCTTTATCAAGCTATACCCATTGAGATGCTGAGACAAACTTCACAGCAAAGTACAGTGAATCATTTCACAAGGTGCTTGATTGTGCAGACCAGCCACCTTTGCTGGAGGGAATAAATAAAAAAGGACCTCCTCAGGAGTATTAATTTTTTTTTTTACAAGATTGTAGCTCATGGAAAAGCAAGGTGACGGAGGGTTTGAACTGACAGTAGGATAGTGGGGCAACCAATGGACACAATAAACCAGGAATGAACAAAAGGGAGAAGAGGAGAGAATGAAAAACAGCAATGTGCAGGTAAGACAGGTTGGGTTAGGACGAGTTAATGAGGTCATTCCCCAAGTTTGAGAGATTCTAAGAATGCAACAACACTCATTTACAATGCAGCGATGTGACCTATGTATGTGGGTGTGAAAGCAGTTTTAATGCAAAGGTGGTTTACACATGTTGCACAGACCCAAATAGCAAAAGCATCTCTAAATTATTCAGTATAATAATTTTATCCAAGTGCAAGTTTTATTTTTACATTTTCCTTTGTTCAAAACACTCATCAACACGAAATGGAATGTATTCAACACTTTGACACAAAAAGAGCTGTTACAGCCAATTTACGGAAAATTTACAGTTTGTAAAGGTTGAGGCCACCAGGACAGAACAAAGCCAAGCCAAGGACCATAGCACTCACGAGGCATTCACATTCCCCTCACGACCCCAACCACCTTTCAAATGATTCACAAGCAAAGTGGTGGCCTTCATTCACTCCATTTCATTTATCCACTTCACATGGAAAAATGATTATGGCCAAAAAAAAGTGTACAAACGAAAACGTCAAAATTACATTGTTCGTTGAGGAAGAATCTATTCATAACGTACACAAACATGGCAGAAATTTTATCCTTACATCTCTCACCCTGTTATGGACAAACCCCGGCACACACTCCCTACCCCTTCAGGAATGTGTAAATACATAAATGGCCCATTAACAAATAAATACAGCATTTGGTCAAGTACAGATGATGATGACCACTCCTTTTTGCATCTCCAGATACATAGGGCTGCCCGAAGCAGTTTCTTGGTTATTTGGCACAATCTCGGACGTGTTGCCATTCAGACGCAAGATACTCGAATGGCTCATTCTTCCCAGTGAGCTGGTACTCATTTTGCCAACCTCAGAAGGATGACAGGCTGAGTCAACCCACCTGGTGTTAATTCAACGGCTGAAAGGGGCTTGAACTCACGACCTTACAATCTTAAGCCAGTCACCTTCACCGTTAAGCCTACATCAGGCTCAAGCAGGTATCCCCCAAAAAACAAAAAAAATCAAACAAGAAAAATAATAATAATAATCTTAGCACACATCAACACAAGAGTTTAAGTGAAAACATAAGGAAGGAAATGTAAAACTGAGCTACAAGACAACAGGATGTAGATATGGCACAGGCATGTTTAACGAAATGGTCTCTTTTTAACACAGGGTGAGCCAGAAATACGGTCATTTTTGAAATTCGTGTGAAGGAAATAAAAAATTGTATTTCAAAATAAATTCATTCATGATATTGAAGAACATAACATGCATTTTTTTTTTTTTTACTGATATAGTTTTATTTTTTGCAGGCAAAACACTTGAGTGACCATGTGGAACTGGTCGGGTGAAGAACGCGCTTTCGCTATCAAAGCTTTTTACAAGAATAATGATAGTGCAACTGCTGCACAATGTCAATTCAAACTCCATTTCAATGTTCAACGTCATGGAAATGTGCCGTCTGTTCGTGCTATCAAGTTATGGGTTCAGAAGTTTGAGAGCACAGGGTCAACTTTAAAAGAGAAACTGCATAATGAACAAGCATTCTGAGTATTGCGCTGCAATACATGTCCCCTACCGGCATTGGGTAGCACTGTCATAGAAGACAGTATTATGACTTAGCGTACTCCAAATTATAGTCCGGAAAACTGTTGGGGAAATTCCCAAAATTCAAAGTGCCATAACTTTGTCAAAAATGATCGAAACGTCGTGAAGGTCGAACTTGATCTGTAACTTATGACGAAACCATGTACCAAGTTTGAAATCATTGGCATTAAGAGTTTAGGAAAAAAGTCCGGAAAGCTGTTCTTTGCGTGACAGACTGACAGACGGAGGGACGGAGTGCAAACCTATAGTCCCCTACGGTGTACACCGGTAGGGGACTAATAATAACAAGCATTCTGAGTATTGCGCTGCAATACATGTCCCCTACCGGCAGTCTGTCGTCCGGAAAACTGTTGGGGAAATTACCAAGGGTTATTTACCCACAGGTTCTGAATCGTTCCCAATCGCTAATTACCTCAGGATGGGCTCACCTGTGATTCGCACTCGGGACTTCGATTTATACACCTTGCAGACAGGTCAGCAGAAGCACGAGAAAATAAGTTGTTGATAAAGAACCTTTCGAGTCGCTAAATATCAGTAATTTATTATATTTTCCGGTTCACGATCAATGATCGATGTGTATATATATGTTGCTCGGCTTGGCTCCGCCCCTCCAGAAAGCGCGCGCTGTGTCGCGCTGTTGACGTTTGCGAGACGAGGCTGAGGGCACGCGGTGCGGCTTGAGAAGAACTCTAGAATAAACAAGAGATATCCATTTTTAAAATATTTTCGTTTAATTAACGATATCTGCCAAACCACGTGCCCTATCGCAAATTCCAAAAAGACGTTTTAGTAGATTGACATGCTGAACAGATCTGTAAAGTTTCCCCTCGATTGGATCAAAAATGAGGGAGGAGCTCGGTTTTAAAGGTTCATGCTTAAAAACGTCATAATTCTGAAACCATGTGACACATGACATCATGCTCGCTGACTTTTTTGTTTGTCATGGGTATTCGATTCTGCTTGCAAAGATTGGCCTCGATCTGTTCAGTCGTTGCAGAGAAAAAGGGGTTTTCGTGTTTTCACGAAAAACAATATGGCGGCTGAACCACGTGACATATGACGTCATAATTACCATTAAAATATTCTACAGACCGAGTCCCTCCTATGGTGAAAATTTTATCTCAATCGGTCCAATTATTGCAGAGAAAATCTTTTTTAAAGGAAATTAAAACTTAAAATGGCACCGAGTTAAGGATCATCAGAATTATCAGAATTCCCAAAGTTCAAAGTGCCATAACTTTGTCAAAAATGATCAAAACGTCGTGAAGTTCGAACTCGATCTGTAACTTATCATGAGAAAACCATGTGCCAAGTTTGAAATCATTAGCGTTAAGCGTTTAGAAAAAAAAGTCTGGAAAACTGTTCTTTGCGTGACGGACTGACGGACTGACAGACTGACGGACGGAGGGGTGGCATGCAAACCTATAGTCCCCTCCGGTGTACACCGGTAGGGGACTAATAACGTTAATAACGTGAATAAGAAACGTCATGAATAATTGGCGTCCAAGATTGGAGGAATGAGTCAGACGAAATGGTGCGCATCTCCAAGATGTTCTTTTCCACAAATAAATGGCATGTTATGTACTTCACTTTCTTGTAAGAATTTGTTTTGAAATACAACTTTTTATTACCTTTACACGAGTGTTAAAAAATAACTATATTTCTGGCTCACCCTGTATGCAAGGCTCATGCAAGTATGTATGCAAGTATGTATGCAAGTTTGTATGCTCATGTATGTATGCAAGGCTCATGGAGAACCTTGTACATATATTAGATGTAGGTTAAAACTATTAGGAGACAATCGACAAATCAATAATACCAATCGTTTGAACCTGTGGGATGCCAAAATAATGAGTCAAATGCTCAGATGGGAAGGTCCAGCAGGCCAAGCAGTTTTGGAAATTAGAATTTCCTTCATTGCGGAATTTAATCAATTTTTGTGTCTATCTTTATTTCCCTTTCTCCAGTGGAAACACTTCCCTTGATTTGCCCAATCATATCATTCTAAACTTTTGAAGGTACCAGGTTAATAATAAATTATATAAACCTCAGCATCGTACATCATGCTTATGAGGTTTTTTTCACTTTTTCTTTTTGTTATTTGCCCTTGCTAACCCTGTTGGGCTGTTTAGCGGTCCTGTTTGAACCAGTCTCATGACGCAGGGAGCACAGGTTAAAAATAACATGTACGATGTGTATTTGTCCATAGTCTACAAATGCCCTTGGAATTAATGTTAAAGTACATTTCAGTCCACTAAT
The DNA here is from genome assembly GCF_964187855.1 of Myxine glutinosa. Lineage (NCBI taxonomy): Eukaryota > Metazoa > Chordata > Myxini > Myxiniformes > Myxinidae > Myxine > Myxine glutinosa. Next base: position 281,590,943 of record NC_136261.1, read on the forward strand.
GTGTTTGCGCTGCAAGCCCAAGAGTTGTAAAAATGTTTTTTTTTATCGTATCACCCAAACGGAGCAACGCACAGCAGCCATGTGGATTTGCAAAACCAACAAGATCATTGGGCTTGATGTCATCATAATCATGATAACATGAGTGGAAAAACTATAAGAACAAAGCAAAAGCCTGGGAAGAATGCTAATGACAAGTATACAGAAAAACAAATGCTTTTTAATGAAAGAGCTGGGAATAAAGAGATGGAGACAGAAACAACGGCATCCCATCTGGTGTTGAACATTGACTGTGCCCCGACCAGAGCAAAGAGACAGAGAGCGGGAAGGAAAGAGAGGGAGAGAGACAGAGAGACAGAGAGAGAGAGACAGAGAGAGAGAGACAGAGAGAGAGAGACAGAGAGACAGAGAGAGAGAGACAGAGAGACAGAGAGAGAGACAGAGAGAGAGAGACAGAGAGAGAGAGAGACAGAGAGAGAGACAGAGAGACAGAGAGAGAGAGAGAGAGAGAGAGAGAGAGAGAGAGAGAGACAGAGACAGCGAGAGAGAGAGAGTGAGAGAGAGAGAGTGAGAGAGAGAGAGAGAGAGAGAGAGAGAGAGAGAGAGAGAGAGACTTACCGTAGTCCGTGTTTTCAGGCTCCCAGCAATTTGAAGGCCAAAAGTATGGAGTCTCAAAATGAAAAGTCCCAGCGAATGGAAAAGGGTCAAAAAAGGTGCAAGAGGCAAAGCAAGGGGCAAAGAGGGGGGTATAACAGAAGTAAATTCACAGGACCTTTAAAAAAATAGAAACACATTGGTAATCAAGAGTCACTTTGATAATTCTGATCATACCTCCTCCTTCCCCTTCCCATCTCTCACACCTCCCCTGCTGTACAGAAAACAAAAATAACCTTGAATGTTGAATTGCTAAATTAAAGTGCTCAGCCAGCAACAGGACCCGTCAATTTCTATTTCCATTTATAATATCCTTGTATTTAGAAATCGATATATTTTCAACCAGCGTTACGCCTAGGTCCCCCGTCGGTGAAGTGATGTGAGTTGACAAAGTGGAAGACGCAAGGCAGCCATCTTGGATTTTGACGTGGCGACCCAATTTTCAATAGCGTTCTCCCTTATGCGTAGATACACCCACACACCAGATTAGAAGTTGGTACTTCGCTTATTTTTCAAGATATTCCGCTCACAAGGTTCAGACATACATGGCGGCGGCCATCTTGGATTTTGACGTGGCGACCCAATTTTCAATAGCATTCTTCCTTATGCGTAGGTACACCCACACACCAGATTAGAAGTTAGTAGTTCGCTTATTTTTCAAGATATTCCGCTCACAAGGTTCAGACATACATGGCGGCGGCCATCTAGGATTTTGACGTGGCGACCCAATTTTCAATAGCATTCTTCCTTATGCGTAGATACACCCACACACCAGATTAGAACTTGGTACTTCGCTCATTTTTCAAGATATTCCGCTCACAAGGTTCAGACATACATGGTGTCAGACATACATGACGGCGGCCATCTTGGATTTTGACGTGGGTTGCACCCACACACCAAATTAGAATTCGGTCCTTCGCTTACGCACGCACGCACGTACGCATGCGCGCATGCATGCCCGCACGCACGGACACACGGACGGAGGGGAAAACCATAGTCCCCCTTTCGCTCCGCGGTGCGACGGGGGACAATAAACATGCTACGTGCTCTGCTGCAACTTTTTGTAAATGAAATCAACGTGTTTCATAAATACTAGTGTCATTGGACCTTTTCCGAGCTCACAGCAGCAGATGTGCAATTGCATGCATTCCCATCAAATTGTCTTCATACTGTTGTGGTTTTTAGAACCCTGCACTTTGTAAATATTTGTAATATTCCCTTATAAATAATCCCCTGTAAATATTACCATTTTTGGTGTAAAGGTCAAAGGTCGCACCCTAGTTAGGCCACGAGCAACACGTAGCACACCATAGGCTTCTTCTTTAGTTATTTCATTAGTATGTGTTTCAGGTAAGGATTTGTTCCCAATAGTTGAATCTGCGTTGTATTAATTAAATAAGAGTAGGCCCCCTTGTCAATTCATATTGCGGCGTAGCCTTCCTCCAAATTGTGTTCCTTGGCTTGCCAGTAGCGTTCGCTGCCTGGCTCAGCCGCCATTGAACACGAGGTCAGGCTTGGAGAAGAAGGGGGCGGGGCGGCAAGAACGAGGTGTGGCCACGTCAACTCACCACCAGGGCGTGGCCGGTAAGCCCCCACCAGCCAACCAGGGCTGAGGTGAGCTCGTTAATAGGCGTGGCTCGATGAAGCGCGGCTTGATTTCTAAGCGGGTTATAAAAGCGCAAGCGCCAAGCCCTCTCACGAGATGCGCGAGGGGAGGCCATTGATGACGGACTGTGCCGGGGGATGCTGATTGTGAACGAACTGCGCGGGGAGCGCTCGATTGATTGTCACGTTGTTGGAGCGACCTGCGCGAGGGTACCCTCTGAGGCGAACGTTGGGCGAGAGAGAGTTGGCCCAAAGATTACATACGCGGCATCCCAGTCCCCCGCATAATTATAAGGTTCGGTCGCGCGCCAACGACACGCAAAGCTGCCTGCCATTCTTCGCGGCGGACCCGGAGCCTGGAACCATCTGCTTGGACCCTTCTCTTCCTTCCCACCACCACCACCCCATTCGTGTAAGTGTGTTTGTACTGTCCTGGGCGTGTGATAATATAAGACTGTTTAAGGCTGCCCTATGTCACTGCCTCTTCTTCTTCTTGTATATTCCCTTCTTTCATTTCCTCTTCGGGTTTCTTGTACATAATTAATAAATTATATTTGTTCTTCCTTTACTTTGGTTCCTCTCATCCGGTCGCTTGCGTCCTGTCCCCAATTGAATATCGGTGGCACGATATAGGAACTACTCAGAATCGGGTTAGTCTTTCTGCTAACGGCTCGAGCTTCGGAATGCTAAACTGCTCGGCAAAATTCCATCTTGTCCGTGGCTCGGGCAGAAGTAGCGCCCTGCTTTGCGGCGAGGTTGGCGAAGGTATCTGGGAACCCATTGACCAGTCACCCTGGTCAATCTCAACCCCGCAAAGGAGCGCGATATCTTCTAGGACTCGGACGGCCAGCTTAATAGACGAGGGGATTAAACCCCCCTCAGTAAGGGGAGCGCCATAATCCGAGACCCGCAACAATACAATACCAACATAATTCTTTGTATGACACATTTCCCCATCTTTATTTCAGGATTTCTCATTTGAAATACAATGCAGCATTTTAGTTCCATTTAGGCTAAAGCACATTGTTCCACATGTTCCATAAAAATCATCTCAAGCTGGAAAAACAAATCAGGCTTCTCGACTCCTACCGAGATTACAAATCTGCACAAGCTCTTTGCTTGTATGAATCACATGGGACAAAAAAAAATGGTCCAAGTCACTGCAAAAACCTCACCTGGAAGCGATAAAATGTACCATCATCTTTCAGGGTGAGAACATGGTCCGAGATGGGGAAGAAGTATCCATGGGCGGCTATGAGGGTTCCCAGGTGTAGAGATTCTGGCGAAGAGCCCAGGGGGTACAAAAGAGACGCAACATTATTTCATTTAAAATGAAGCCGAAAACCCATACAAGACCTTCACTTTTGCTGTGATTTTAGGTTGGTGAACAATGAAGTACACAGAAACACCATCAGGTGAGAGTCACATTTTAGGATTAAACAACACTGAGGTTCTTTAAATAAACTCGTGAATGATGAATCATGTAATGAGGGAAATGGGCTGAGGCCACCACGACAGAACAAAGCCAAATGCAAGAACTGTGGCACTTCCTAGCCATTCCAGCTCTCCTCACAACCCTCAAACCCCACCTCTCCCCACCTTTCGAATGATTCACAGGCAAAGAGTGGCTGCCTTCATTCATTTAATTTGGCTGCTTCACGTCTAGGTCCTGTTGGAGAAGACGTGTTTTTTTAATGGCACTACAAGTGAACGGGGAATGCCTGATGAAGAAGACGTACAATGCAAACCTCCTCCAACTACCCTACGGCCCCATTTGGCTAAATTATTCTCTACTCTGTCTCTGGGAGAATCTGCTGTGAGTGGCTGGCCTCCTCGGGGCAGTGGACTTCCTGTGAGGATTCCTGGGGCTACTGATGCTGATGATGACTACTTAATGTCCAAAAATGCATATGGCAGATACAAAATTCCTGCAGCTATTACATTCTTTCATCACTTGACCTCAAAATAATTGTTGGTCGTCCCCTGTTGTTGGCCAAATGGCTGCCTTGGTTAAAACGTTTTCCTTTTCTTAAGGCCTGGTCTATCCATCTCTACTTTCTTTGTTTTATTTCCTCTACAATATCTTTCTGACCAGTTATTTTCTTAGCTTCCTCGTTCAAAATTTAATTTGGCCAAAACACTCTGAGAATCTTCCATTGACAATTCTGCAGAAAAACTCTCGAGTTGATTTTCAATCATTTTAATCATCTTGCAATATTCTGCACTGCATAAAAGCACAGACTTAATAGTTGAAATGGGCAGCTTTAATTTTGTCTCCATTTTGATATTTGATAATTTCTATACTACATTGAGTTTGAAATAATATTGCTTAGCTTTTATTATCATGTTTTGGACATATCTATCTATCTATCTATCTATCTATCTCTTTCTTTCTCTTTCTCTTTCTCTTTCTCTTTCTCTTTCTCTTTCTCTTTCTCTTTCTCTCTCTCTCTCTCTCTCTCTCTCTCTCTCTCTCTTCCTGACTTTTGGTCTACAAAGTTATCAAAATAAGCAAACTCCTTCAAATCGTGTATTTCTTTACCATGCATTTCAAGCTTCTTATCTGATGCCTTACAATTCATTGAGTTTTAACAGTTTAGTCTTATCGATGTTAACTTTCAAAGCAATTGTTTGTGCTTGCCTCCCAACTCGCTTTTTTTTTTCATTCAATATCTTCAAATACTCTGGATGTCATTACCAAATTGTCTGCAAAATCAAGTTTGTTTTTTCACCAAAAATGATTCAAAACATTCGCCACCGGTTTCTCTCCCGTTGGTTGTTATCTTTATTTGCGGGTTTCAGAAGGTGGAACAAAGCCCTCCCAGGTGTCAATGTATCAACCTTCGTGTGTGTACACATATATGAGTGTGCATGTATATATATTATATTGTTGCAGTTTTTAGAACCTTCACATGTAAATTTAGTTGTAAATTTCCTTATAAATAACCCCTGTGTACATTTCCCCTTAATTGGCTGTTAAATGAAATAATTGCACCTTAGTTAGTCCACATTCCAACACGTAGCAAATCATAGGCCCTTTCGTAGTTATATCATTATTATGTGTTTCAGGTAAGGCCATGTTTCCAATAGTTGAATCTGCGTTGCATCAATCAAATAAGATAGATCCCTTTCGTTCTTTTCAAAAAGGGTGTGAGTGGTTTTCCATTTCCGCAAGCCGCCATTGCCATGTGCCCATCTCGGAGAAGAAGGGGGAGGAGCTACCACCTCACAGGCGTGGCCCCACCTCGTCACCAAAGGTGGAGTCAGAGCCCTTAACCAACCAGTGCTCGGTGGGTTTGGCTTCCAAGGGCATGGCAGAGAAAGATCTGGCGATTTTGGGAAGGTTCCAAGGTGGCCATATAACTCGTTGCACGAAGCCCCCACCGCGGTTCTGTGGAGGGAGGCGCTGGAGCAAGTTACGAGAGGGAGAGAGACGCATGAGCAAGGAGCACAAGTTGAGAGGATCGTTCATTCATTTGCTTGGCGCGAACGTCCTGCGGCGAATGAGAATCGGCACGCCTGCTCGCGATACCAACCAGCACTGACGACCGGGTTTTTCATGGCTGAACAAGAAGTGCGCGCACGCGGACCTCGACGTCGTGCCTCGGCCCTCCCTGTCGCCCGTTCTGTGGACCGACTGCTCTTCTCTTCCCTCCATTCAATTCCTGCCTGCAATTCCCTATTCGTGTGAATCTGTTTGTGTTGTCCTGTAGGAATAAGTAAGCTTGTATAAGGATTGCGCTGTGTCTTCTTCTTCTTCTGTAAATGACTCGTTTCTTCCTTTGGTTTCTTTGGTTTTGTACATAATTAATAAATGTCTGTTATTTCTTATCCTTTGGTTTCATTCTCGTCCGATCGCTTTTGTCTTTTCCCGATTGAGTTCCTGTGGCACGATTTCGGCCAACGCTTTATAATCGGGTTTAGTCTATTGCTAACGGCTCGGATTCCGGACTGCTAAACCGCTCGGCAAAATACCATCTTGTCTGGGATTCGAGCGGTACTTGTCTCCCTGTTTTGTGGAGGGATTGATAAAGGTATTCGGGCTAATACCTGGACCAATAACCCTGATCAATCCCACCCCGCAAAGGAGCGTTACAAGTACCAGGACCGGTCGGACGGCCAGCTTAAAAAGACGAGGGGATTAAACCCCCCCTCGGTAAGGGGAGTGCCGTCCCCCGGAACCGTAACAATATATATATATTGTTACGGTTTCGCGCCGACCATCCTGCCCTTACCAAGGGAAGATTAAGCCCCCTGTTCTTTTTGGGTCGTCGCAACCGCGAGTCTTTGAGTCGCCACTCCCGGGCAGACGCAGGACAGGGTTTCGGGACAATTCTCGCACGTACCTAAATACCTACGCCGCCGCAGAAGCGGGGATCAAGTCTCGCACGAATGAATGAATGAATGAATGATCGTTTTAAGGCCATTTTCCCCGCTAGAGCGGGGGTTAGCCTCGCAGGCCCCATGACAATCATGGTTCCCTGTTTGAGGCAATGTTTTTATGGCCGGATACCCTTCCTGACGCCAACCCTTGGTCGCCTCTTACGATGCGCAGGGATACGGTATACCTATTCTACAGTAAATCGGGGTACACACCGTGATCATTCATCCCAGCAAGCTGGTACTCAATTTGCCGACCTCGGAAGGATGACAGGCTGAGTCAACCCCCCTGGTGTTAATTCAGCGATCGACCGGGATTCGAACCCAGGATCCTAGGATCCCAAGCCGGCACCCTAACCCTAACCTAATTGCACGAACCACGCGTAATTTGAGTACGTCCGAGCGGATGACGTACCACGTGGTCCGTGCAGTTATCTTGTATTGGAACCCGATTAGAGCGATAATTATTCGCACCATGCTAAGTCAATGATGGAAAACACAAAAGTGGTAGAATCAAAGGAATAACACGATTTAATTATTATTTACAATGATTCGGTAGAAAGCAGAGACACAGGGCAGTCTTATACAGTCTTAGCTTATTCCCCAGACACGGGCCCGTTCACACTCACAGGGGGAATAAAAGAAGGAAATGTTCATGCGCTGAACGCGCCGGCTCCGTTGTTCAGGAACAGCTCGCCCGACGTGGCCCTCTGTCGGTTACAGCACGTCCTTCGATGAAGGCAGGCGGGAGGGATCCTTGCGGCACGTATCTCGAACAAAGGCAGGCTGGCGAACATGCGCGTCTATCGCCCGGCTCGGTGGTTTCTCACAGCGCGATTAATCAACGGCGTGCTTTCACTCGCATAACTCAATAGGGGATTTGCCTCAAGCTCAACCGAGCGTTCACCTTGTTCAAGCACCTCTCCCCTCAAAACTGCTTGACTTGTTTCAACGCACCACTCCTCAGAACTTTTCAACAGAGGACCCCGGCTCGTAACTTGTTCAGCGCTTCGAACCGATAACTCAAGCTCATCACTCAGCGCCTGTCCTTCTCACATGGGCTTGCCTCATAACTGAGGTGGGGGCATTGCGCAAAAGGGTTATATTGCCACGCCCTTAGACCGCATCGAATGTTCCAAACTACACCTTTGCCACAGTCGTACGGCACTCCCTTTGAGCCCTGATTGGAGGCTCGTGCTTACTGTCACTCCTGCCCCGCCTTCCTTCGCCCTTGATCGACGTGTCCAGGCCTGCCTCATGGCATTTCGTGCCAAAGCCAAAGTATCGAGGCGGCATAAAGCATTGGAGGGATTGGATTATTCTACTCAATGCAAAACTAACACAGGAAAAGGACTATGCTGACATTTACTAAGAAATAACTGAACTATCGCGAGGCTACGTGTTTTAGTGTGACTAAACTATGAGGGGGAAATTAACCTTTATTGGTAAAAACACAAAACCGTAACAATATATATATATATTGTTGCGGATTTGTAATTGTTGTAAATATCACCCTCTGTAAGTGTAATGAATTCTTGTAAATATCTCCGTTTGGTGTGTAAAGGTCAAAGGTCGTCCTCCTTAGTTACTCCATATACATACACGTAGCCAATCATATACCCTTTTAAGTAGTTATTTCTTTATTCTATGTGAGTTTAAGGCTCTGTTGCCCATTAGTTGACACTCCATTGCACCGAATTCAAATAAGGTAGAATCCCCTGAAATATCCCCATGGCCTCCGAAAACCTGCCAGCAAGGCGGCGTTCGCCGCTGCTGCTTTGGGGTTGTGTTCTTCGCCGCAAGACTCCATTAGCCATGAGGTAATCTCGGAGAAGAAAGGCGTGTCTCCGCCCCTCGTCATCGGAAGGAGGAGTGAGCCAGCCCTTGCCGACCAACCAAGGATGAGTGGGTATGGCTCAAGAGGGTGGGGTTATAAAACCCATTGGATCAGCCCCCACTGAGATGAGAGGAGATACGAGAGATGAGCCCTGGGAGAGCACGCGACGCACGAACGAAGTCCTTGGAGAGCACGCGACGCACCAGCACGCAGCAGCTTTAACCACAGAAGCTTTTGGCTTGGACGGCAGTTACACCAGCCGCGAAGGAACGCGCCGTGCGAGACTGATCAAGACCAGGGCGGCGGCTGCTCCCTCCCGGCCCGACCGTGCTCCGGTCCGAGCTGAACCTTCCTCTCCCTCCAGTCATCCACCTCCTGCCATTCCTGTCATCATCCCCCGTGTAAGTGTGATTGTCGTCTGTCTTTCATGTTGTCCCTGGGTATAAGTTAAGCCTGTTTAAATAAGCTAGTGTTGCACTGTGTCTTCTGGTTCTTCCTCCTTCTGTCAATTGTTTTATTATCCTTCCTTCTCCTTGGTTTCTTTAATGGTGTAAATAATTAGTAAATAAATCATATTTGTTCTTCCTACGTTCTTCTTCTTCACATTCGGTCACTTTAGTGATTTCCAGATTGAGGTACGTGGCGCGATTCGGCCGACGCACATGAATCGGGCTTAGTCTTCGGTAAACGGCTCACGCCGCAGTTCGCTTCGCTCGGCGCAATCCATCCATTACGCTGCGGCCGTGAGCGAGGGGTGTTTCCTTGCATGCCGGGAGGCGCTGGTATTTAGGTCATAGGACGGTTGGGCCTAATACCCTACGCAGCGCCGACCGGGCGTGACGTCATACCCCCGGGACCATGTCGGTCAGTCATAGAAGAGGGGATTAATCCCCCCTCGATAAGGGGGAAGAGGCCGACGTTGAGATCCGCAACATTTGGTGTCAGGAGCGGGATTCGGACCTGAAGCGCGCTTGGCGCGCTCAAAATTTCGAGCGGCCAAAATTTAATTTTAATATTCCAAATTTGAAAATCGCGCCATGGATGATCAAGGCGACCGGATGCCGGTGGGGGAATTAGAAGAGGGGTTAGGGGTAACCCAGGACCACAGGGAGGAAATGGAGGAGGAGAGAAATGAGGATGTGGTTGCGGAGGTTTCAGGTGTGCAAAATGGCGCCCTCACGCACGTGGTTGCGGAGGCACAAAATGGCGGCGCTGCGACAGCCGAGTCCGCAGCGCTGGTGAAATTGGACCTCTTCGCGGCACAGATGATGGGGTATATGGCAAAAATGGCTGAAAAATCCAGCAGGGAAATGGAACGAATGATGGAAAGGAATAGTGAGCGGATGGGAAATCTAATTGAAGGGTGTTGTAATAGAATAGAGGGGGACAAATCACGGGCAGAAATGAGGGCCGATAGAGAGCCAATGGGAAATGATTGGAAAACCAAATTCGGGGGATTGAGTAAGGAGGTGGAAAAGATGGATGCAATGCCAATGAGGGAAGAAGTAAGGGCCAACACCAATAACTTGGGAAGCAAATTGTAGGGACTCAGAAGCAAATTTGAGGGAGTCGGAAGCAGATTAGGGGACAAACTGGAGGGCATAATTGGCCAAGCCAAAGAAATTAATGAGGGGTTGGCGAGGGGGCAAGCCGCATACGAGTTGAGGGAAGCCGAGAGGGACAGAGACCGCAGGTTGGGCGAGAGGGTCCCAAGGGTGCACGACGAGGTAAAGCGGGTTGAGAAGCGCTGGTTGGGCGAAGTGGAGAAAAGCACAGGTAACTGGACCGGGGTAGAAATCGTGACCCGGGGTATGGGGCAGCCTGCGACCGCTGAAGTAGAGAAAATTTTATTAAAGCCAGCGGTCGTCGTGGTGAATAAAGAAAAAGCAGTAGTGGGTATAATTGAAATTGAAAAGACGACGGAGGTAGCCCAGCAGTTGGAGGAAGGAATGGAAACTGTACAAAGTCTGTGCTCACATCACGATGCTGTGCTTAATAATCCTTATAAAGATTTGCAGGTGTTGGTGCAGGGAGGAAGAAGGACCCAGAAGGTGAGACGGGCTGTATGTTGTGCCGGGAGATTTTGTAAGAGGATGTTTGGCGCGAAGAGAATTGTCGCGCGATTGGGGTCAATATGGCACCCGGGCGTTAGTGAAGGGTCCCCTGTGAGTGGAAATGGCACGCTTGTGAAAAAAAAGTGTGCGTCAGCGAGTGGGTGTGTTATAAAGTGTGGGAGTGAAACCGAGTGCGAGCGGGAATGCACGACGGAGTGTACGTGCGAGGGTGAGAGTGAGACGGAGAGTGAGTTGGTGGTGGAGCGGGTGCGAGAATGCACACCTGGAATGGTCGAACGTGTGCGAGAGTGCACACCTGAGTTGGTTGTGGCGCGTGTGCGGCAGGGCACATCGGAGCGCGTGAGTGGGTGGATGCAAGAGAGCACGCCCATGGTGAGTGTTACGGAGGAGAGGTGTGGAACGAAGTGTGTGAACGGTGAGTGTGCGCAAGAGGGTGCGTGAGAGGTGCGGTGTGTAACAGGGAGTGCGGTGGTGAAATGGACGGAGTGTGTGGGATGCACGGGAGGCGCCGAGACGCCAGGTTTTGTGAGTGTGAAACGGGTCGCGTATGCGAGTGAAGCATCGACGTTGACCGGGGCAGCATTTAGGGCAACGGATAGCCGATGCGAGCACTCGGGGCGCGGTGCGCTTTGTTGGATGCTAGGCCCCGCACGGTCGAGTCCGGGCCTTGTTGGGCAAGGCGACCGGTCCGGTTCAAGGGCAGGTGGGAGGAAGCGGAACGGTGCCCCCTTGTGGTGGAGGGGTTCCGACCGGGCGAGATTGAGCCATCGGGCCGGGGACCGGAAGGTGCCGCGCCGAGATGGTGCGTGGAACCTCGGCCCGACCAAACCTCCCCACCCCCCCCCCCCCCCCCTTGAACCGAATACCAGACGGATTCAACCTGCAGGCAACCAAACCACCCGAATTCATTGCTCGGCTTCGCGAAGCCGGGCTTTGAGAAGGTAACGACGCACCGAGGCTCAAGTTTAATGGACATTTGGTAGGGATAGGGAATTTGTGATTGGAAAATTTTGATTGGTTGAAATTTGAGAGCAAAATTTATAGTGGAAGATGCCCGATGTGGTGGGATGGCAAATCCACCGTCCCTCACAAAGGGGGCAAAGGAGCAATAGCTATGGGGTTTTTGGCAGTGAAAACTAGCCCGGGAGGGTTGGATAATGTATAGGGACCTAGAGATGACCATAGGTAACGGTAAGGTAAGTAGCGACTTTGGACAGGTAGTCGGGGACATAGAGAGGGTAGTTGGATTATAATGACGAGGGAGCGCAATAATGTAAGGGGCGACTGGGAAGCGCGAGTTTTAGCAGGGCACCAGGTAGATCAGATGATGCCGTGTGTGTGAGAGTATTGATATCGAGCAAATGAGGAATTGCGGGGCAATGCTCGGGAGAGACGTGTGTATTGAGCGTGAACAGGTGTATGGAGCAGTGTATGAGTGAGTAATGGTGAGTGTGTGCTGTGTTGAGCAAATGGTCCTGGAGGAAGGAGGGTGCAGGAAGCACCAGGTGTGATGGCACAGGTGTGCAACTACAGGTATGGAGCATGGTTGTATGGAATAAATGGTCTGGAATATATGGAGTATGGAATGGATGGGGTGGAGTGAGTATGGTGGAAACTGTGGAGTGGAGTGCATGGTGCGAAGGTGTGTATGGGGAGGATGGACCCCATCACGAATACCCGGGGAGGGTAGTTTAAGAGTTAGGTAGAGGGTACAGGTAAATTGTGGTTGGATATTGGCATCTGTGGTGCATATGGAAGAATGGTGTTTGGATGGGTGCATTTGTGACGTGGAAATGGCTGGACGTGTGGCCTGTTAGTGTGTGTAGTTGAATGGGCACTCCGCCACTGTTAGGATGTCGGCCAGGTGAGGCCGCAAGTGGGCTCTGGGAGCCGGTAGAGTTGTGTATGGGGCCCCGAGGATCCAGAGGACGGACCCGGGTAGCCCAGTGCCAGAGAGGGCACCGAGTGGGGAGAGCGCCAGAGGGCCTTCCCCAGTTAGATAGGTTAGGTTAAGGAGCAGGTAAGCTCGGAGGCAACTACAGTGGTGGAGGTGTGCAGGTGGGTAGACCTGCTGGGAGAGCCACACGACCCAGTCCTGAAATTGTGCAAAGGCACAGGGAGTTGAATCGGGGGAGTGAGACCCAAATTGATGAAGCACAACAGTTTGGTCAATGGGAATTTGGTTCTTAAAACCGCATAGAGTAAAATGGCCAATGGATTGGCAGGGAAGACCCCAGGTAGTGTAAAGTGTATTAAAGTCATTTAGAGGATAGTTAGGATTAAGAATCTCCTCGCACCATCTACATCCACTCACCTGAGGTAACGACGTACCTCCACACCATGCTATGTTTTGATTATTTTTTTTGTGCAAATGTTTGGATTGTGAGACGCATCATGACGTGGGTGTGACATTGTGCTTTGTTGTTCCATCTCTCCCTCCTTATGAGGATTGATGATGAATTGGGTGATGGCAAATTTGGTTAGAAATAGGGATTGTGGTGACGAATTTGGTATAGAGGAAATATAGGGAAGACGAGACAGTAGCGACGAATTTGTAATGTGTAGATTTTTGTAAATACGGAGAAGGGCAAGGGGGGGTAGTGTAGGTCACATGTGGGGGGCGTACGGTAGGGACGAGCTTTCTCACTTCGCTCTCCGTACGCACCTCATCTTGCATTGCCTTAATTGATGTGTACCCTTGTGACCTTACCCCTCGCTCACCTGTCTTCTGTTCCCCTGTCTCCCACCCGAGGACTGTGCTCTCTGGGCACCGAGGGGAGCGTGCGGGAATCCGCCATTGTGTGCCAGAACTCCCGCAACCAGCATGCATTGCATTGATGCACCACTTATGGACCGCCGTTCTGCGGTCAAGCACCACTTTATGGACCCCATATTTTGGGGCCTGGCACCTCTGCTGGAACCGGCCACGATGGCCCAGGATCTTGCTTGCGGACCTCGGAAAGGTGGCACCTACGCCAAACAGGTGGACCACCCTTAGTTGGCCACTGCGGCCCTAAATAAAAATGGACACACTTTGTGCATTTCCTTTTTTTTATGTCCAAAGAGGCCGCCAGCAAGAAGAAAGGAATTGAAAGACGACATCAAGAAGAACAACGGCCAGCAGAGGGAGCCGAAGAAGAAGACCACCACCAGTTGTTTTCTTTGTGTATGATGATTATGAACTGGTGACTGTTGCACTGAATGGTGCTTTTGGTGGGTTTTGGTGCTCTTTATGGTACTGGTGCGTCGATGCAATGCGTGCTGTCTCCTCCCGCCCAACAGGAATTTCTTTTTGTTTCCTCAAAAGAACAATCACAGGTCCTGGGTTAGTTTTGTAAATACCATTAGCGTCAATTGTAAATAATGCTCCCCACCGTAAATGTGTAGTTTGAAGACAATTCCGCAATTCGGTTAGCTGTGGGCGTAAATCTGTTAGGCAGGATGCAATGCAGCAGGGGGACATATTTATTTGTGTTTTAAAACTGTCACACTCAGGGTCAGGTTAAATGTAGAGGGAACTACACCTACGTGCCACACTAAAGTTAAAGTTTTATAGGCCCGAGCCCGTGCCTGGTGGGTGAGGGTGCAGTGTTGCGGATTTGTAATTGTTGTAAATATCACCCTCTGTAAGTGTGATGAATTCTTGTAAATATCTCCGTTTGGTGTGTAAAGGTCAAAGGTCGTCCTCCTTAGTGACAGTTTTACTCCATATACATACATATACATACTCCATATACATACACGTAGCCAATCATATACCCTTTTAAGTAGTTATTTCTTTATTCTATGTGAGTTTAAGGCTCTGTTGCCCATTAGTTGACACTCCATTGCACCGAATTCAAATAAGGTAGAATCCCCTGAAATATCCCCATGGCCTCCGAAAACCTGCCAGCAAGGCGGCGTTCGCCGCTGCTGCTTTGGGGTTGTGTTCTTCGCTGCAAGACTCCATTAGCCACGAGGTAATCTCGGAGAAGAAAGGTGTGTCTCCGCCCCTCGTCATCGGAAGGAGGAGTGAGCCAGCCCTTGCCGACCAACCAAGGATGAGTGGGTATGGCTCAAGAGGGTGGGGTTATAAAACCCATTGGATCAGCCCCCACTGAGATGAGAGGAGATACGAGAGATGAGCCCTGGGAGAGCACGCGACGCACGAACGAAGTCCTTGGAGAGCACGCGATGCACCAGCATGCAGCAGCTTTAACCACAGCAGCTTTAGGCTTGGACGGCAGTTACACCAGCCGCGAAGGAACGCGCCTATATATATACAGTCACGTGAAAAAGTAAGTACACCCCATGTAAAGTTTTGACTTTTTCAACATATTTCAACATACAGCTAGATGATCTTCATTTCAACAATATTGATAGATAAAGGTGATATAATATAACAAATATCATGAAACATTTACATTTTGTCGTCCATTGCATAATTTAAATAAACATAAATGCCAATTTCGCAAGTGGAAAAAGTAAGTACACCCCTACATTTATCACTACTTCAAATACCTAAAATTAGAATCAGGTGCACCAGCTCAGGTGCAAATGATTAGAACATCGTTGAAGAGGATCTTGGAGGAACCTGTCTTATTTAAACCTCAGACATTTAGTTTGGTTTGCTCTTTGTTGTTGAAGTGTGCGGCGTCACCAGGCCTAGATCAAAAGAGCTCTCTGAGGCCTTCAGAAAGAAGGTTATAGATGCCTACGAGTCTGGGAAGGGATTTTAAAAGATCTCCAAACAATTTGAAATCAATCATTTGACTGTCCGGAAGATCATCTACGAGTGGAGAAGATTCCAAACAACTGCCAACTTGTTCAGGCCAGGCCGCTCCAGCAAGTTCAGCCCGAGAGCAGACCGCAAGATGCTAAAATAAGTCTCTAAGAACCCCAGAATGTCATCACGGGACCTACAGGTAGCTCTTGCCACTGTTGATGTCAAAGTGCACGAGTCTACCATTAGAAAAAGGCTGCACAAATTTGATCTACATGGGAGGTGTGCCAGGAGGAAACCTTTGCTGTCTAGAAAGAACATCAGGGCAAGACTAAAGTTTGCCAATGAACACCGAGGCAAAGACCAGCACTTCTGGAGCAATGTGCTCTGGACATATGAGTCAAAGGTGGAGCTATTTGGCCACAGTACCATAAGACATGTTTGGCGAAAACCAAAGACAGCATTTGACCACAAGAATCTGATACCAACTGTAAAGCATGGTGGTGGAAATATTATGGTTTGGGGCAGCTTTGCTGCATCAGGGCCTGGGCAGCACACCATCATAGAATCCACTATGAATTCTTCCTTGTACCAGAGGGTGCTTGAGGATAATGTGAGGCCATCTGTCGGAAAGTTGAAGCTCAACCGAAGATGGACCTTGCAACATGACAATGACCCTAAACATACCAGTAAATCCACCAAGGAATGGCTGAAAAGAAAGAAATGGAGGGTTCTGGAATGGCCAAGTCAAAGTCCGGATCTAAATCCCATCGAGATGTTGTGGGGGGATTTGAAACGAGCTGTGCATGCAAGAAACCCCTCAAACATCGCACAGCTGAAAGAATTCTGCATGGAGGAGTGGGCAAAAATTTCTAACCAGTCGATGTCAGAGACTGGTAGACAGTTATAAGAAACGCCTACTTGAGGTTGTTTCTGCCAAAGGGGGCAATACCACCTATTAGAGCCAAGGGTGTACTTACTTTTTCCACATGCGAAATTTGCATTTATGTTTATTTAAATTATACAATGGACTACAAAATGTAAATGTTTCATGATATTTGTTGTATTATATCACCTTTATCTATCAATATTGAGGAAATGAATATCAAATAGCTGTATGTTGAAATATGTTGAAAAAGTCAAAACTTTACATGGGGTGTACTTACTTTTTCACGTGACTGTGTGTGTGTGTGTGTGTGTGTGTGTGTGTGTGTGTGTGTGTGTGTGTGTGTGTGTGTGTGTGTGTGTGTGTGTGTGTGTGTATACATACATATATGAGTTTGTAAGAGTGTGTGTGTGTGTGTGTGTATACATACATATATGAGTGTGTGCAGGTATATATGTATAAGTATGTGTGTGCATGCAAGTTGCTATTAGCTGCTATCTTCACAAGTGGGTGGGTTTCAGGAGAGGGATCGGAGACCTACCAGGTCTCAAAGTATCTACCTCCGTTGTTTGTGTGTGTTTGTTTGTGCTTGTGTGTGCATGTGTGTGTGTGTGTGTGTATGTGTGTTTGTGTACATATGTAAAATTAAAAAAATACTAATCCCGTCACCTTTAAAGCTAATGTTATGCCACCTTTCTAAACGAGTGCTTCCCCCTATGACTATTGCTCCTGTGCCCTGTCTCTCTTGTGGGGACTGTCTGATGACCTTCCAATATCATGACTGTCTCAGGACCTTAAGTCCCCACCGCCTGGGACATGAATCGGAATTAAAATCCAAAAACTCGTTACACACTGTATTTCCTGCATCCCGCAATGTTGATTGCATATACAAACTTTCATTAAAAAAATGTTTTCAAATGTGCCCACAATTGCATTTTTTGTTATTTCATCTTTTCACCCCGCCCTAGCGGGCAGGGCCAAAATGATACTACTCTTGCACCTTCTTGCCATGTGGTGATCATAACTACCAAGTTTGGTGAATTTCTGCACAACTGTTTAGGAGGAGATAGCATGACAGACAGAAAGAGACAGACAGGACAGGACAGATATACAGAGCCGATTATAGTTTTTTTTCAATAAGCGTGCGGATAACAAGGGCACCTTTAATCACATAAGCCCCCCTTCTACAGTATAATCCTGAGTTGTAAGGTGAGTTGATCATTAAAATCTCGACATGTGGAGTCAACATGTGGAGTTCTACCCCCGCTAATTTCACCCCAAATCCTACACTTTTTTGAAATACCAACTTCTGTCCTGGAAGTCCTTGGTCTCCTTGTGTTTTATACCTCTCCCCCCCCCCCCCCCCCCCCCTTCCCACGCCTCCTCCCCCCAGGCCCTCTCCCTCCCGCGCTTCTCCCTGCTCTCAGGTGTTTTGTTTGTGTGCTTCCCCTCCTCTCCCCATCTTGTTTTCCGCTCCCTCTTTTTGTATGTTTTGTTTGTCTGGTTGATTTGTTTGTGGAATAAATGTTAGCTCTTTCACGAGCCTCGATTCAGTATACAAAAAAAAAAAAAAAAAAAAAAAAAAAAAAAAAAAATGAATAAAAATGAGAACTTGTTTGAAATGTATGTCGAGTGCTACAAACAAACAAAACCAGAAACAAACTTCTGCCTTCAGCAGCATATCGACATAAAGCCAAATTGATGACCTCTTGCTGAAAGAACACTCATTTCAAGTGTGGCAACAGCAAATCTTTTGAAAATATAAACAGCCATTTCAGGACATCGAGATTCACAGTATCACTGTTTTGAGACTTGAGGACACCAAGGCGTTTCTCGAGGGACAGATGTACAAGGATATCACAGGTCAAAGTAGGACAGAAGAAAAAAGGGGCACAAAAAACAAACTTCCAAACACATGTCAAATAATATTGAAATTGCCAAATTTAGAGTTAACCAACAAGAACGATCTTGCAGTGGTGTCACACTTCATCAACACTTCTTGTTCAACTAAAATCAAATTACACACGTTCAGTAAATATGCAAGAACAAGTCGAGGTTTCATTTACAAATAGATGTGCAAGTTATGAAATTAAAATGAGAATTCCTGCTGTGCTCCTGGCTTGAGTTATATTCTAATTGAATCATGTGAAATGGCAAATTTTAAAAGCCTTATAACAACACAATCACATGCCAGGAGCTGTTAGAATTTGCTCTCAAAATATTTCAAAATATGAAAGAATTGAAAGTGGCAGTAATTGCCTTTTTGGTCAAAGATTAAGTTTCTTGACCTGGAGAACTACTGATGTAAAAGGGTGATCAAAAAATAATCACTTTCATTTAATATGAAGTCTATTTCAGAGGTTTCATCGTAATTTAATTTATGTCCTTAATACTCCTTAAAAGCATTGATCATAAAGTTAAGAAATGCATAACTAAGCACTATCCTATCATCATTACAATCATACCATACTCTATAAAGGATCAGTGCTGCCAAAGCAGTCTATTGGTAAAAGTTTGTCGGTAGTTTTCCATTGTCTTCCCAGTAGTCAGTCAGTGAAGGAATTTGGAACTTGGCCAGGGTGCCGGTACTCTCTTACTCTCTTAACGATAACTCTCTTACTCTTTGCAGACTCCATGGGATCTTAACGTCCACCGCAAATGCCAGCGAACTGGATGCCCAGTTTAATGGCCATCCGAGGGATGGCACGCACATTTATGCATCGCCATGCACGTGAAACACCATGAGGATGACAATAAACAGCTGGGTCAAGATTCCAACCCAGGCTAGATAGCTCAGAAGCAAGTGTACATACCTCCAAAATATCCTGCCAACAATCAGCACTACACTGCATGTCCAAAGTCGCTCAACTCGTGCTCGAAATAAACAACATGCGATGACAGACACATGTTTGGGACTTTAAAACGACATATGATCCAGACACGAGTATGCATTATTTTTGTTTAGATTAATAGTTCCAATGAATTTTAACATACATAGTCGAGGCTTATGGAAGAGCGAGAAAGGTCTTGGCTTCCACAGCATCACGCTGAGCAAGATTTGAAGCAGGAGAGCCAGCCCAGAGTGGAGAGCAGTACTCCATCTAGCTGCGGACGAAGGCCTTGAAGGTAGACAAGAGTTCAGGTGTGGCTGATAGAGGGATCGAGGAGTTTGAATGACTGAACTTCCTCAAGAAGATTGTTAAGAAAGTAGATGGGAAGGTTTGCCAGATGGTCCATTCAGAGGGAGAGACAATGAGAATGTGACATTTAAAGTGTTTTTTGGTATTTTTAAACTTTTTGTGTACGGAGTCGAGGCTTGTGTAAGAGCTAACACATTAAACATGAAAACATGTACGGACACATAAAACATACAACAAAGGGAGCGGGAATCGAGGGTGAGGGAAAGCGAAGCATACAAGCACAACCACAGTAGAGAACAGGGACGTCGGCAGAACTGTGGAAGAGAGAGGGCTGGGGGGGAGGGGGGGGAGGGTGGTGGTGTAACAGGGATGGGTAAACGGCATAAAGCAAATGAACACGACCAAGATATTTCAGGAATAAAGTTTGAGATTGAAAGAGGTGGATTTGGGGTGTTTTCATGGGGGTAGAAAAGATCAAGCTTTTGGATTCCCATCATAAGAGATGGGGGTGAACATCTGTTTTAAAGACCTGGAGGGAGGAGTGGGATTGAAGAGAGTGTGGGAGTTTGTTCCAGAGGCGGGAGAAAAGAGGAATGAAAGAGTGAAGGTTAGCAGAGACTTGATTTTGGCAGTTTCACCATAAGAGGGTTGCTGGCAGATCTTGTGCATCCTGAAGGAATATTTGGGGGACAGAGCACAGACAGAGCTGGGGGAGCTAGGCCGGAGAGGAGTCGGTAGAAGACAGAAAGACCACCAACTTGCCTGCGGTGAGCGAGTGAAAGGCCCTCAGAATCAGCTTCATCGCGGGAGATTCCAATGATTCTGAAAGCTTTGGTTTCTACAGCGTGAAGCCGAGCTAGATGTGAGGCAGGAGCACCAGCCCAGGGGAGAGACAAGTATTCCATTGTGCTGCAGATGAAAACTTTGTATGTGGTGAAGAGCTCAGAAGTGCCAAGAAAGAACTTCACACGACAAAAGATGCCCAGACAACTACTGGCTTTGGAGGCTAGCTTGAAAATGTGGTTTTCCCAGGAAAGATCATGGCAGATAGTGAGACACAAAAGCTTGAGTGACAGAATTTCTTCAAGAGGATTGTTGAGAAAGTAGACGGGAGGGTTTTCCAGACGGTCTTTTTGGAGAGGCAAAGTGAAAGTGTGAGATTTTTCAGGATTGAAAGACAAGATCCACTTGTTTGACCGGTTTGTGATTTTGTCGAGGTCTGCAGAGAGTGAAGAGGCTGCTGCCTGCCGATCTTAGGGTTGAGATATGGAGCGGTAGAGTCGAGTCATCAGCAAAGAGATAGCGATGATTTTCCAGAGAGTCGGTGTTACGGGGTCCTCACCGATCTCCTGGTCTCGGTAAACCTCCGAACCCCGAGAGGAACCCCGGCAGAAAAATATATTACCCTGTGTTGAAAATCAATCGTGAAACCACACCAATGATTATAAATGAACAAACTTGTATTGTAAATCACACCCAGGTAATACGGTACAGTAAATGGCCATTCAGAGTGCACTCCATATATATCTTAAAGTCAAGTGACTCATGGCTCTGCCAGCAAATGAACGGACACTCCTCAATGTCTCTATGACTTTTCCCAAGGCGAATGGGCTTCGCTCCAGCGGTCGGTGGATCGAAATCCGTTCGAAGCCTGAATCTCGCTCTCCCGCCGATATCTGAAGCGTGTACAGTGGGCAAGGGTGCTCTTCCCGCCAAACTGTACAACAGCGCCCTCCAGAGGCGCACCTCCACCGCTCCCTCAGCAAACTGCAAAGTAATTGGAGACGAAGCGGTCTCACCCACTCATCCCCGACAGACGGTAGGATGTTGGGGAGAAGACGACATGAAGCAAACCTTCACAGGTCCGAAGCACGGGGTTCAAGATGGCCGACAGCTCTGGCTTGAGCCGATGCGACGAGGCAAGGATTCGTCGGAATCTCAGCGCCCCAAATCTGTCTACGCAGATTTCTCTACTCCAGCGAATATTCGTATCGCCGGATGTCCCTTCCAGGAACTCAAAATCCCCTCGCGGCTGTCGGTAGACCTGGCTCGTTACGGAGCGCTGATGTCACCATCTTCCCCGACTTTGCGCGCGCTGCTTCTCCCTCTTCACCTCATTGTCTTCTCCTTCGGTTTCCTGTTTCACTTACAGTTATCCTTTTTAACTTTTGATAACCGTTCGTGAATAATAAACCTTGTGAAACTAATAATAATACATAATATCAGAAACATGTCCAGTGGGTGAAAACCACAATAACGGAAGTCACGAACCCGTAACACTTCCCCCCCTCAAGAAAGAAAGTTTGAACACAGCGAAAACTTTCTTTGCATGCAAACTTTAACAAAAAAAACAAAAGTAAATTCACAATCCAAATCATCAATTCCTGTGGGCAACAATGATCACATCTCAAAAATAAAGCAACAAAATTTCACACAACCCACAGAGATTTACAAAGTTAATTCACTCTGGACAAAGCATCATCAACGACATTGTCCCTGCCCTTTACGTGCTCAATTCCCAAGTTGAACTCCTGCAAAGCCAACTCCATCTCATCAACCTCGGATTTTTGTTTTTCATTTTTTGAATGAAGGTTAAGGGGTTGATCAAAAATCCAAAGTTAAGCAACTCGATAGCACTTTTTCCGGGAGACCAAGCTGAGTATTCACTACATGGACGCCTTTAGGAACGTGGAGTTCACGGTTAGTCCGTGCAGGAAAGTTCACTACATGGACGCCTTTAGGAACGTGGCGTTCACGGTTAATCCGTGTAGGAATTTTGGCTCGGCTGCTCCGCAGCATTCAGTGCTTCAACTCTTTCTAACTTTCGTAATAATCCCGGTTGGACCGCTTGTCCCCGTGGTCACGGGAATAGCGGTCTCCTTCTCGGCCGCTACCCTGATAATCATTCTTTCGGGAGATGCCGTAACTCTCGGAGCCTCCATAGTAATATCGGCTGCGGCCACCACCAAAACTACCGCCAAGTTGTCCTCTTCTGTAGACTCTCGACGCCTACGAAATGCCTTCCCTACTGTTATGGTCCGACCCTCCAAATCCTTGCCATTCCAATTCTTCTCTGCCTCTTTGGCGTCCTTTGTGCTTGCAAACGTGACAAAGCCGAACCCTCTTGACTGTTGCGTTTCCCTGTCTTTTACCAACCGCACTTCCACAAGCGGTCCATATTTGTTGAAGACAGAGGTCAGAACTTCTTCCTTTGTTTTGAAGTTCAGTCCCCCTACAAATAACTTGGTACTTTTGTCGCCATCCCTAACTGGTGTGGTGTTATTTTCCCTGCTGGGCTCTTTACCAACCCTCGGGTTACCATAAACTTGACCACCGGCCAAATCATTCCCGATAACCACAGATACTCCCTCTACAGGAAGAGTGGCTTGTAAACCTACGGTGACCGGTCCTGACACCCAATCAGACTCCAACTGGATGACATGAAGTGGAGCTCTAACACAGCCACCAATCCCCTGTAAACGAACACTATCACCAGTTGCCGTCTCCTCTGACACTGGCAAAGTGCCCTCAAGCATCAAAGACTGATGTGCTCCTGTGTCCCTCAAGACCCTAACCGGTTTCCGGTTAGTCGAGGCTCCATCCAGTGACACAAACCCCTCAGAAATAAATGGTTGGTAACCCTTTTGAGGGCGATTTCTCACAATGGCCATCGCATTTGGAGTCGTACTAGTCGAACGCCGCTCCTGATTTTCCTTTCCCAGAGCATAACAGTTGGACATCCAGTGTCTGGGTTTATGGCAAAAAGTGCAAGTAGGCCCGGAGGAGAACCTCGTGGTCTGCCAAGGCATGGGGGCGGCGGTCTGCCTCGAGCCCCCTGGGCGATAGTTCTGTCTTGGAACCGCAGTCTTCTGATTTCTAGAAGTCGTGGTATCAGTGGTCCTCATTTTCATCTCGAGGCCGCCCCCCTGAATCTTCGTTCTCCGCACCAGATGTATCATAACTCTCCGTGCGAACTCTAGGTGGGAAGTTAGGTTTATGGAACCTCATCCTGTGTGTTAAGGCATAGTCATCCGCCATGGTTGCTGCCTCATACAACTTTGGTACTTTCCTTTCTTCCAGATGTACTTTAATGTCCTCGTGGACGCACTGTTGGAATTCCTCCACCAGGATCAATTGTCGCAATAGTTCGACGTCTTTCCCCACTCCTTTTGAATCACACCACCGATCAAACATGGTTTCTTTCATTCTGGCAAACTCCACATGGGTCTCATTCTCCCTCTTCCTGGCGTTCCGGAATTTTTGCCGGTAAGCTTCAGGGACCAATTCATAGGCTTTGAGAATGGTTTTCTTCACTATCTCATAATCTGCACATTGCTCAATCGGTAAAGCCGAATAAATATCTTGAGCTTTACCCACCAGAACACTTTGTACTAATATGGTCCAGGACTCCTCCGGCCATTTTAGCATTTGAGCCACTTTCTCAAAGTGTAAAAAAAACTTGGCTACCTCCTTTTCATTGAAGGGTGGAACCAGCCTCACATGTCTGCCAACATCCCAGGTGTTTTGACTAGTTGTCGAACCAGTCGGCATGGGTGGTACCTCTCCCCGTTCTCTCATTAACTCCAGCTCCTTGACTTTAATTTCCTGCTGACGCGCCAATTCACGGTCCTTTAACTCCCTTTCGGCTCTTCTCTCCTCTGCTTCGAGTTCTCTTTCCACTCTCCTTTCCTCTGCTTTTAACCTTTCCTGGAGTTCTCTTTCCACTCTCCTTTCCTCTGCTTTTTTCTCTTCTAACCTTTCTTGGCTCTTCAATTGCATCTCCGTTTTTTGGAGCTCCACACTTTCTTGTTCTTCTGGTAACCAATCCAAAGCTCCCTCTCTCCATGTTCCTAGTTCCACCATAGATTCTATCACCACTATCTGCATCTCTGTTTTCTTCATTTTAGCTCGGACCTCCAAGCTAAAATGTTTGCCCAATATCAAGAGTTCCGATTTTAGTGACGCTCGGAACTGTCCCTCACTAGCGGTCACTGTAAACCTCTCTGCGTCAAACTCCATGGTGATTATCCGTTAACACATGTTAACCTTCACACAAGAAATTTAAAAAAAACAAAATTTTTGTTTTTGTTTTTTTTGAAAAATTTGGGAATGTTGGAAAAATATTCCAAAATTGAAAAATTTGGGAATGCTAGGGAATTCTATCCCGGACTAAATTTAGGGAATTTTAGATCCCGGATGAAGACCCAATTGTCAATTGTCAATTGGAGTCAATTGGACAAGCCTCCAATTTCTGTTACGGAGTCCTCACCGATCTCCTGGTCTCGGTAAACCCCCGAACCCCGAGAGGAACCCCGGCAGAAAAATATATTACCCTGTGTTGAAAATCAATCGTGAAACCACACCAATGATTATAAATGAACAAACTTGTATTATAAATCACACCCAGGTAATACGGTACAGTAAATGGCCATTCAGACTGCACTCCATATATATCTTATCAAGTGACTCACGGCTCTGCCAGCAAATGAACGGACACTCCTCAATGTCTCTATGACTTTTCCCAAGGCGAATGGGATTCGCTCCAGCGGTCGATGGAACGAAATCCGTTTGAAGCCCGGATCTCGCTCTCCTGCCGATATCCGAAGCGTGTACAGTGGGCAAGGGTGCTCTTCCCGCCAAACTGTACAACGGCGCCCTCCAGAGGCGCACCTCCACTGCTCCCTCAGCAAACCGCAACGTAATTGGAGACGAAGCGGTCTCACCCACTCATCCCCGACAGACGGTAGGATGTTGGGGAGAAGACGACACGAAGCAAACCTTCACAGGTCCGAAGCACGGGGTTCAAGATGGCAGACGGCTCTGGCTTGAGCCGATGCGACGAGGCAAGGATTCGTCGGAATCTCAGCACCCCAAATCTGTCTAGGCAGATTTCTCCACTCCAGCGAATGTTCGTATCGCCGGATGTCCCTTCCAGGAACTCAAAATCCCCTCGCGGCTGTCGGTAGACCTGGCTCGTTACGGAGCGCTGACGTCACCGTCTTCCCCAACTTTGCGCGCGCTGCTTCTCCCTCTTCACCTCATTGTCTTCTCCTTCGGTTTCCTGTTTCACTTACAGTTATCCTTTTTAACTTTTGATAACCGTTCGTGAATAATAAACCTTGTGAAACTAATAATAATACATAATATCAGAAACATGTTCAGTGGGTGAAAACCACAATAACGGAAGTCACGAACCCGTAACAGTCGGAGAGATCATTATTGAAGACCAGAAAAAGCACAGGGCCCAGAACACTGCCCTGAGGAACTCAAGCCTGGACAGGAAGCGGAGATGAGAGAGAATTCCATTCAGGATCACACTTTGAATGCGACAGGAGAGGAAGTCCGCAAGCCATGCATGGAGATTTCTGGATACAATAGAAGGAGAGTTTGGTGAGCAGGGCTGGGTGCCAGACCGTATCGAAGGCACGAGATATGCCAAGGGAGACGGCTCTGATTTCCTGTTTGGCGTTGAAGATCTCCATCCATTGTTGAGACAGCAGAAGCAGCATATCCAGAAGAGAATGACCTGGTCTGCATCCAAATTTATGACCTGAGATCAAGCCATTGGAAAAGAGGAAGGATTTAATATCAGAAGTGATGATTGATTCCATGACCTTGCTGATTATTGGGAGCAGGCTGATTGGTCTGTAATTGCAAGGATCTGTTTTTGCACATTTTGTGTAAAGCGGTAATGTTGGCTGATTTCCAAGTAGATGGCCTATGACCTTGAGCAAAAGAGAGGGTGAAGAGAATAGAAAGCGGGTGAGATACAGCGGAAAAGCAGGATTTTAGGACCCGTGGGCTGATGCCGTCTGGTCCAGTTGCAGAATCAGAGTTGAATTTTGACAGAAACTTCTCCACCTTGTCGGGAGAGAAGGACACAGAGTCCAGGAGCAGCTGCGTACAACTGGGTAAGGTGGGTACAGAGAGTGATGGGTTAAGGACACAATATTTGGAGGCAAACACAGAGTTGAGGCATTCGGCTTTGTCACATGTGGTGTCACTGTGTCGCCGTTTAGGTAAGGGAGGAGGCGGAGGGGGAACAAACACCAGAAACAGATTTGACCAGACGCCACCAGGATTTGGAGGAGGGAGACAGGTTTGAGCGTTGTCTTAAGAGTAGAGAGATATTGTTTCCTGGCTCTCCTGAGGGTAGACACACACTTGTTCAGAGCTTTGTGAAACGAATGGAGATTGCCTTCAGTTGGATTTGCCTTCCATGAGGCGAAGGCAAGTTGTTTCAAGGCAACTGCCTCACAACAAGATTCAGTGTACCATGGACAGGAGGAAGAGTATGACAACTGAAGACGAGAAGGGATAAATCTGTGCATGAGAGAGAGAAATTTTCTTTGGAAGAATTCCCAGGATGAGTTGATGTCAGAGGCAGTAGACATGTGAGTCCAGTCCAGATGATTGATGGCTGCTTGAGTACCATGCCAGTTGGCCTGAGTGAAATGCCAGACTCGTCGACGTTGAGGAGGCTCTCTGAGAATGACCATAGAGATGTCCACTTTAACAAGTAAATGATCAGAAGAACCGATTGGAGCAGAAGAAGAATAGCAGACATTTGCAGGGAAGTTAGTCATAATCAAGTCTAGAAGAGAAGATGCTCCGTTGACTGAGATCCGGGTCGGGAGGTTGACAGATTGTGTCAGTCCCAATGAGTCACAGAAGTCCTTTGCAGAAGTGCCATGGCTGGTGCGAGAGGAACCCACACCCAGACAGTTGGCATGATGGAAGAGAGAGTTGGGATGAGTGGATAGAAGTTGGTCAATGTTGTCAAAAGTGTTTGACCATCTTGTGATTCTATCAAGGTCTGAAGAGAGGGAAGAGGCTGCTACCTGCTTATCTGAAGGATGAGGAATGTCACCACAGAGGGTGGTGTCATCAGAAGAGAGTTAGAGGATTTTCCAGAGAGTCAGAGAGATCGCAGATGAAGATTAGGAATAGGACAGGGCCCAGTATTAGCGACTTCCTGATGGCACCTTTTCAACTTTTTTGATCAATCTCACAAGGGAAATAAACTCAAATTTCAAAAACTGAGAATTTTAAAATTTGCTAATTATTATCAAACTTTTCACTTTTCACATGATTATTATTATACTCGTATAAAATGCATAACCACGCAGCAAACGTCATGTTTACCTCCACCACCAAATCCACCTTTGGTGGTGGAGGTTATGTTTTCACCACTGTCTGTCTGTCTGTTTGTCTGTTTGTTTGTAAACTAAATATCTCAAAAGGTTGTGGATGGATTCGGATGAAATTTGGCAGAGATGTGGTGTATGTGACAAGGCCGAAATGATTAGATTTTGGTGAATATCTGAATATGGATTCAGATATGAGAATTATTTAATTCTTAAGTGATTCTTCACCATTGGGAGATAGGGGCAAAAACGATACATAGCAGGATATCTCAAAAAGTTATGGATGGATTTGGACGAAACTTGTTGGACTGGTTGTGTGTGTGTGACAAGAAAGAATCGATTCAATTTTGGTGAAGATCCGGATCTGGACCCAGCTAGTATATATATTTTTAAGTGATTCTTCACCATTGAGTGATATGGCCAACCAGGCAGAAGTATGTTTTCTACTGAGTGCCATTCTCGACAATATCTCTTCCATTTTCATTTGTTCTGAGAAGGTAGCCACGTCTTGCATTTGTGCGTCCTTGATTGGCTGTCAGACGTACCACATGCAGACATACACCATATGCCGATGGTCAACCCATTTGGAGAAGACTTGGCCATGTCCACATAAATGACTGGAAACTTCACCAAAGTTGCATGTGCTGTAAAACGGTATATTTATCTAAGATGTCAAACAAAAAAATATATAATAATGAAGACATATTGAGTACATTTATCAACCTTTTGAAGTTTGAGTTTTGTTTGCTTCATCACAGAGAAGTCATGAAGGTATTCACGGATTACAGCCGCAAACTGTTTCCTTCCAAACCAGAATCACCAGTTAAACTCCCCAGTCCCATCCACAACGCACAGATGGTTTGAACTTCAAAATTTAATCGAAAACCTTTACCTCATGAGGGAATTCATACTCATTGAGGGGTGGGTGACGGTCTCTGATCTATTATTTACTTGATTCTGCACATGGGGGTCCTGCCTGTGGTACCACACAGCTCCAGGGTTCAGGAAGCTCAAAGTAGCTCAACAAGGAAGCAGTATGCCACACACCCACACGGTTGCATCAAATAACTAGAATGTCACTCGGCAGAGAGCATCATACCAGGTTGAACAGTTTACATTTTGTATTCCACCAATTGTCCGGATCTGGATCTGGATCTGAACCACAACTTAATCGGCTTGTTCTTGTCGCCGACCCAACTCATCCACCTTGTTTTGTCATAATTCGTCCACAACTTTTTGAAATATCATGCTATATATCGTCTTGGGCCATAATCACTCAACGGTGAAGAATCACTTAAAATTCTCTGATACTGATTTGGATCTTGTTCAATATCTAATTATTTTGGCCTCGTCTCATACCCAACCTCTCTACCAAATTTCGTCTGAATGCGTCCACAACTTTTCGAGATATTGTGTTCACAAACAGACAAACAAACAAACAGACAGGGGTGAAAAACATTACCTTCATCCACCTTCAGTGGCCGAGGTAATACCACCATTTTGTCACTCTCTTAACCATGCACATAAACACCAAAAAAAACAAAAACAAAACAAAGCCACTATGTAATGTTGGAGTTTAAATATCAAACACAAAAGTCCCCGAGTTTAGTTGGAAAATAA
Organism: Myxine glutinosa; assembly: GCF_964187855.1. NCBI lineage: Eukaryota > Metazoa > Chordata > Myxini > Myxiniformes > Myxinidae > Myxine > Myxine glutinosa. The sequence continues at coordinate 281,619,986 of NC_136261.1, forward strand.
TTTAAGATTCCCAATAACCTTTTTGCTTTTCAGACAAGCAAATACCTGTTCCCCAATCCTTTATCATCACAAATATCCTAAACTTCTCCATACGTGCCTTTGATCAGCTTGCTCAATTTGTAAACCAAATTCACCCATTCAACTCTGTGCCTTAAACTCTGTTCCTCACCCATTCATTCATTCCTTCAATTCACAAATTAACCTCCGTCGTTTTTAGGTGGTAGACTGCTAGCACCCCTGCGGTGGTACCACCAATGATCCCTTTGGAGCTTTTAGCAGAACATTGGTTCTGTTACAAACTCATGGGGAAGACTGCTGGATGGGAGTTGGGAGGGTGTCGGATTTTGGGGGTTATTTCTGCGTTACGGGTTGCGTTCCTGGTTCTGCAGTGCCTGCTAGAGGGTACCATTGGGGTCACTGTCCCCACAGGCTTGCCGTCGGAAAGATAGAGGCCCGGACCCGGGTGTAGCGCCTTGAGAGGCTGCCTCGTCATCCGGCGCATAATCCCAAATGCCCTTCTCTGCCAGTTCACGACTGGAGCCATACCAAGCACGGGATTTCGGGAGGACTCTCTGAGGCCACCAGTTTGCACTGTCGGTGCCGTCTGGAACACTCCTTGGTTGTCTGCCGAGTTCCCTCACACTCCTCGCCCAACTGTTTTCCCAGTTTTTCTTTGCTTTTCCACTCGGGGGGAAATTCCTGGTTTTTTGACTTCGCCCTTCCTCAGTGGTATTAATAAAAAATAAAATTCCAACCTTTCATCTGTCTCTTTTCCAAAGCTTCCACCTCACTCATAAATCCATCTGATTTATTTCGTCCTCCATGTGTAGACTATGACTCAGGTTTGTCAGCGCAACCAACCAGGAGAACCGTCGACTGACAAACATCAGGTACAATATTTCTGTCACCGGGAGACCTTCAATAAGGGCTATACAAACAATATGCATGCAGGTTCTAATATACACCTCCAATCAAAAGAGAAGGTCAGAGTGGGGTGAAGGACAGACAGAGCTGGCCTCAGAGAAAGCGGTGGGGGAGGAACAAAGGTTTCCTGGTTGGTTGTGATTGCAGCCATGCTAGAAAGTCTGAACACACATGAGCATTTCCAAATACATAAACTTATTTACTCCTCCTTCGATTTATAGGTCTGCACAGCCTACATGCCCTCCCTCCATCTCTCTCAAAGTCCAACACCTCAAACTACTCGATGCAAGCTCTCCCTCTTCCATCCAAAGTACCTCCCCCACATCCCTATTCACTGCTTCAATCTTCACCTTTGGAGCCTAGAGATTTATAAACAAGCCTATTAATTTTTAAACAGCCTCACTCCCTTCGGCAAAGTCACACAGGACAAAGCGAAAATAAACAAACGATGCTCCTAAATGCTCAGTTAAAGTGACATGCTTTAACTTTAATAAGAACTTTGTGATGACAAAAGAAAAACTCCAAAAATGAACAACTTCATCATTCAAATAACAAAACAAATCGGATAAGGTCCATGCAAAGTTTGACACACGTCGAATAAAATAAAATGGCAGCAGTATGCTGAACTGGAGCAGGCAATCATGTTATTGGCCTTATTTGCACTTTCAAGATCAAAAATGCAATCAAATTATCCATCAGGAAATCATTTGAGGAAACAAAGGAGTGAATGTGTTACAAATCAAGCTGTCTTCTAATGTAATTGCAAAACACACTAAATAAGGTATCATACAATACACCTACCTATAAGGTATCATACAATACACCTACCTACCTTGATCTTCAGTGAGAAGATTTTTCACCAACCACTGAACAATATCTGCACCTGCAAACAACAAAAGGACTGCAATGAAAAACTAGAACGGCACTCACTAGAGAGCATACCCACGCCAGGCTGAACAGTTTGTTTTGTATCCACTGATAGGCCGGATCTGCATGCGGACCTGAACCAAAATCGAATCGGCTTGTGCTTGTCACGTAACCAATCATCCACCAAGTCTAGTCATTACTCATTCATAACTTTTTAAAATATCATGTCATATATTATTTTTAGTCATGTCATATATTTAGTATTATTTTTAGTTAGTTTTAGTATTTATTTTTAGTTTAGTTTAGTTTTAGTCATATAGTATTTTAGTTTTTTGTTTGTTTGTTTTTAGTCCGAAGCCTGGTGTTGGCTTAGCGGTTAGGGTGCTGGCTTGGGATTCTGGGTTCGAATCCCCGTCAATCGCTGAATTAACACCAGGGGGGTTGACTCAGCCTGTCATCCTTCTGAGGTCGGCAAATTGAGTACCAGTTCACTAGTAATTCCCTGTGGGTCACAAGAGGCGACCAACAGGGATGGCGGCAGGAAGGGCATCCGGCCATAAAACATTGCTTCAAAAAGGGGGACCACGGTGCCCGAAAAAGGCCAACCCCTGCTCTGCAGGAAAAAATGGCCTCTAAAGGTGGTTCTTCTTCTTCCTCCATATTATTTTTAGTCCGATCCCTCAATGGTGAAAAATCACTTGAAAATTAAGTAATTTTGGTATCCGAATCCATACTCAGGATCGTCACCAAAATCTAATCGATTCGTCCTCGTCACACACACCCTGTCCACCAAGTTTCATCCAAATCCGTCCACAACTTTTTGAGATATCGTGCTATGTATCGGTTTTAGTCCTATCACTCCCCCGCCCACCGCCCCCTCCCCCTCCCCCCCCCCCCCCCGCCTTCCCATACCTCCTCCCCCCAAGTCCACTCCCTCCCACAGATCTCCCGATGTCCCTGCTCTCAAATGTTGTACTTGTGTGCTTCCCTCTCTCTCCCAATCTTGTCTCCCGCTCCCTTTATTGTGTTTTGTGTGTCCGCTTTTTTTTTATTGTGATTGATGTTATTAGCTCTTACACGAGCCTCGATCTTCACCAAAATATAATTGATTCGTCCTTGTCACACACCCAACCGGTCCACCAAGTTTCATCCAAATCCGTCCACAACATTTTGGGATATCCTGCTATATGTCGGTTTTGGCCCGATCTCCCAATGGTGAAGAATTAATTTAAAAACTCTACTAGCCGGATCGGAATTCTGATCTTCAGCAAAATCTAATAATTTCGTCCTTGCCACATATGCTACCTCTAGCCTGGTGTTGGCTTAGCGGTTAGGGTGCTGGCTTGGGATCCGAGGATCCTGGGTTCGAATCCCGGTCGATCGCTGAATTAACACCAGGGGGGTTGACTCAGCCTGTCATCCTTCCGAGGTCGGAAAATTGAGTACCAGTTCACTGGTAATTCCCTGTGTGTTGCAAGAGGTGACTAACAGGGTTGGCGGCAGGAAGGGCATCCGGCCATAAAACATTGCTTCAAAAAGGGGACCACGGAACCCAAATAGGCCAACCCATGCTCTGCAGGGAAAAATGGCCTCTAAAGGTGGTTCCACATATGTTACCTCTCCGCCAAATTTCGTTTGAATCTGTCCACATCTTTTTGAGATATCTTGTTCACAGACAGACAGACAGACAGACAGACAAACAAACAAACAAACAGACAGGGTGAAAACATAACCTCCATCCACCTTTGGTGGCGGAGATAATGATACCATTCATCTCGCATGATTACGTGTATAATGGCATGACTTTGGACGGTGTTTGTAAAGGTTTGGACAATGCTATGGAAGAAGCAGATTCTGGTTTGTGGCCGAACCAATACTCTTGACAAAGCGTTGGCGTGCTCGTATAAAGGCTTAAAGGCTAAAATAAATCCTAGGGTAGGTCGTCAGGTCGTCACATTGTGTAACATGGGGTGCAAAAGGTAAATAAGGTTTGCACAGTAAAGACAGTCAATAAATATATTTATCGCAAGCACCTCTTTCTGAGACCTATTTGGAGCTAACATCTGAACATTTAGCTCACGATGCTGTTATCCCAGGTTCAAATTTGACACTCTCTGCCGATATTATCCATTGTCTGGTAAGTCGCGTCAAAGATACACCAAGGTCTCCTCGATGTTCAACCATCATTATCTTTAGTACAGGAGGAAAAAAAAAAAGAAGTTTGCATCAGATTCTGATTCACTCTCGGAGCAATTCAAAAAGACAAATTGAGTTTGTTTGGCAAGCACAGCACTAACAAGCTACCCTGATGCCCCGAGGTTCATGCATAGATTTTACAAACACAACGTGAAGAGACTATCAAATAAACCTGATTAATGATGTTCTTCTCATCGCTAATTCAATCTTAAAACGACAGTAGTGTAGCTTGAACAGTTACTGCAGCTCAAGACAAGAAGCAACAAAGACATTGAATGCACGAAGCACAAGACAAAGGAAGTGCAACTACAATTTGAAGTCGATCCAAATTTCTTGGCACAAACCCAAAGATTTTGATTATTTTGCAATAAAAACCGTGCAGCACGATATTGACAGGCATGACATTACCAAGCAGCGCAGCCAATTGACCAATGAACTGAGTATATCGATGCAACATCGTAACGCTGTCTTGGTTTAACGGTGGTTCACATCCATTCAATCAAACATTTCCTGGTGGTCAAATAAAATGGCCAAAAGACGAGACCACTTGCTAGTCTGTAAATCATTGTCAATATCTACCATTGGGAAAGCAGGGCATAAAATCCTGGGTATTTTATGTGTTTGAAAAATTAAGCATTATTAAAATATGTAATAACTTTCCTTGCCTCAAGCCCCTCAATAAATAGCTTGAAGAATTTATAACTATGAAAGGTTGGTATTATGTTGCAGTGAATTTTAAAATAGCAAAGTTATGGGGGGAGAGGGTGGGGAGAGGAAGAGAAGAGGGAGGGAGGTAGTGAGCGAGGATGGGGGAGGAGGAGAAGAGGGAGGGAGGGCGTGGGGTGCGATGAGTGCCTTGAGGAAGGGGGAGAGGAGTTGGGTGGGGATAGAGGAGGGGAGCGAGTGGAGAAAGAGTGCTGTGTTTATGCGTGTGCACACACAGGATTATGATAACGCAGCCTAGGGCAGAAGGTCCAGCAGATCAACCCGGGCAATGCTGCCGATTGATGACTTGAGCATCCCAAATTAATCAAGATGGTACTAGCTCTGCCAAGCGGGCAGCAGTTCAGAAGCGAGGTGAGGCTAGGTAGTTTGAATGTGAGATCAATGGGGGAAGAGCGGATAGCAAGGGCACCGCGTTTTTGAAGCGAACAGTACGACAAAGTAAATACGAGCCGCGCGATGATCTGGTTCGGGTTGTGCATGTGAACCCGCAGTACGCGACCGTACAAATGGATGACGGACGTCTCGTGACTGTGTCGGTCCGACATCTCGCGCCGTGTGGGGAGGGTGCAGCGGATGACGGGCCACGTAATGCCGAGGATGAAGGGCCGCATGATGTTGTGGCCACCTCGGGGCCAACAGTCACAAACGAGGGGTCTTTCCCTCCCGCGCTGCCTCCGGTGCAGGGGTGTTTGGTTCTGGTCGAGGATCGAGCTGCGGGGAAAGACGCGCCGGCCGGGCCTACGGGGGATTCCGATGAAGGGTTTTCGGATTCATTTCGCCTAAAGATTCCGGAGACAGTGCGCAGTCCGACTAACTACCGAACACGTGCTGGGAGGGAATGCCGCCGGCCCCAGCGGTTGGGATGGTGAAGGAGTGCAGCAAGGCACGCTGTAGTATGCCATGCTATATAGTATATACAATATAACTCTGGCCCAATATAACTCAATATAACCTTATAACATAGTCACGTACTAGCTGAAATTGAAATGGTGGGTGAATGTGGTGTGAAACTAAGGATTTCATCATCGTGCAGTTTCCTCCTCCCTGACCATTCATTACACATGCAGTTATATAATCCATCCACAAGTGTCTGCTGACTGTCTCTCGCTATAACCACTTGTCGGGAGGATGGGATTCATTTTCTGCTATAGTCTGGCTTCAAGTTGGTAAGAATGAATAATGAAATATGCCGTGTACTCGGCATTGCGTTACTGTGGTTGCCGTTGTAATGGACGAGAATGCTTGCTTCACAGTGTTGTATCTTTTGTAGATGAGTCGTATTCAAGTGGATTAAAGCTCTGGCTTGGAGTACGTTGTGGACATCCTTGATTTGTATTGTGGACATCCTGGATTAACATGACAAGGGGGTCGAGGTGGTGATGATGCAGAGGAGATTGGAAGTGTTGCAGGAGACAGGGCGAGGAGGTTGGTAGGAGGATACAAGCTATTGCACGTGGGTGCGGATGGAAGGAGTAATGGTATAGGAATAATAGTATCGGAAGAGATCAACAAGCAGGTGGTCAGAGTGGAAAGATGGGAGGGTCAGTTAGTTATGGCATGGGTGGTGATACAAAGGCAAATGGTATGTGTTATGTCGGTATATGGGCCACAAGCAGGAAGGTCTGGGGCAGAGAAGCAGGAATTCAGGGACGAAATAGAGGACGATGGGAATGGTTAGATGGAGGTGATGCTGTGTGTGCATTGCTGGGGACTTCAACACGCATGTCAGAGTAGCAGAGCTGGGTGAAGAGGAATGTGTTGGTAAATTCGGTTGGGGGACGAGGAATAGAGAGGATCAAGAGCCTGTGGAGCTGGTGGTGACAAACGGATTGGCCATAGCTGGTTCATTCATTCAAAAGCAGGAAAGTCACAAGATTACTTGTAAGAGTGGACAGCACAGAGCAGAACTGGATTTGGTGGGAGTAAGGAAGCGACAGCTGTGGAGGGTTAAGGATTGCAAGGCAGTGACAGAAGAGCATGTTACCACCCAGCACAAGCCTGTGGTGTTTGTGGTGAAGATTAGGTGGTTATTAGGTGGGGGAAATGTCACTGTAGAGTGCAAGGAGAGGGTGAGGGTCAGGTATGAGCAATTAGCGAATAAGTGGAAGGTTTGTAGAAGGAGTGAAATAACTATGGAGAGGCATTTAGGGGAATTGCAGAAGTGTTGTGTGGAAGGACGTCAGGAAAGGGAGCATCGTCAGAGGAAGAAAACAGGTATGGTGGACAAAAGAAGTAGTGAAGGCATTTGGTGAAACAAAGGAGGTTTGGAAGAGGAGAGAGAAGATCAACGATAGAGGGAGGCAGCCGGATGCAGGGTTGCTGCACCTGTATGGGCAGAATAAGAAAGCAGCAAGGAAAGCAACGAGACAAGGTGAGGAATGATATGGAAGAGGTGCACAACAAATTGGAAGAGGATCTATAAATTGGCTCATGACAGGGATGAGGATAGCTAAAACATGAAAGGGCGAGAGGGGGGTGGTGATTAAGGATGGTGGCAGGAGGCTGGTGCAGTGTTGAAGGTGTGGAAAGGATATTTCAAAGATCTGTCGAACTGGGAAGGAAGCCCGGTGAGCTGGAGCTACCGAGTTATGTGGAAGGGAAAGTGGAGTTGGTGGAAATCACCAAAGAGGAAGTGTGGACATCATTGAAGAGGGTGAAGAAGGGAAGGGCACCAGGCATTGTTGGTGTACACAGAGATGATAATTGCAGTGGGAGCAGTTGGAGTCACTTGGACGAAGAGATTGTTGAATGTATGTATACGAGACGTGTAAATTTTGGAGGAGTGGAGGACAGGGTTAATTGTGCCGATATGGAAGGGGAAGGGATGTTCAAGATCTGGGGAAGTACAGGGGAATTAGACTCCTTAATCATGCAATGAAGGTGCTGGAGAGGGTTCTGGATGGGAAGATAAGGAAGAGTGTGGATAAGCAGCAGGGGTTTAGAAAGGGTATGGGGAAGGACAGATGAGATGTTTGTGCAGAGACAGCTGATGGAGAAGAGGTTGGAGGTGCAAGGTGAAATGGCATTGGGATTTGTAGATCTGGAGAAGGCCTATAACACTGTCCCGAGAGAGATGATGATGGTGGTGACACTGAGATGGATGGGAGTGCTGGAAGCAGAAGTTAGGTTGGTGGAAGGGATGTACAAGGGAACAAACGGAAGAGTTTTGGTTGGTCCTGGGATGTTGGAGGAGTTCAATGTGAACATCCATTTGAGGCAAGGAAGCACTCTCAGCCCATTCCTGTTTATCATGGTGATGGAGCTGATAAGCAGGAAGGTGAACATGAAAGGCATTCTTGAGAGGATGTTGTATGTGGACAATCTGGCTGTTGTGGTGGAGAGGGGGCAGGAGATGCAGGAAGTACTGGAGGAGTGGAAGAAGGCATTTGAGAAACATGGGTTGAAAATGAGTGTAGAGAAGACTGAGGTGATGTGGGTTGGGCATCAGAGAAAATAAATGAATATCAGGGGAGAGGGGAAGGAGATCACACAGGGAAATAGGTTTGAGTATCTGGGGAGAAAAGTAACTGGGGATGGTAAATCAGAGGCAGAAGTGTGGAGGAGGATGCAGGTGGGTGCGAATGTGTGGATGAGGGTGGAGTGAGTAATGGCAGACAGAATGTCTTGCATAACGCCGGCCTATCTCTTTGCTATGGAGACAGGGGCACTGACAGGTAGACAACAACAGAGCCTGTAGGTTTGTGAGAACAACTGGGAGGAATGCAGAAGTGAAGAGGGTGGATAGAAGGAGAATGGATGAACTGAGGGAGGAGATTAGTGTGCAGATGTGCTTGACGGGGAGATTGGCGAAATGCCCACTGAGATGGACTGGCCACATGGTGTGGATGAGGGAAGAGAGAATGGCAAAGAGAGCGGATGGGTTGAGGGAAGAAGGTAGGACTAAAAGAGGTCGACCGCAGTTGAGATGGGAGGATTGTGTGAAGAGGGATTTCAGTAAGGCATACCTCTGCCTGATTGGCCATAGCACTCGATGGTAAAGAATCACTTTTAAAAATTATACTAGCTGGATCCTGATCTAAATCTTCACCAAAATTGTATCGATTCTTCCTTGTCACACACAGAACCTGTCCACAACGTTTCGTCCAAATGGGTCCATAATTTTTTGAGATATCCCACTATGTATCGTTTTTGGCCCCGTCTCTCAATGGTGAAGAATCACTTTAAAATTAAATAATTCTCATATCCAAATCGACATTCAGATCTTCACCAAAATCTAATCGATTCTTCCTTGTTGCACATACAACCTGTCCACCAAGCTTCATCCAAATCCATCCACAACCTTTTGAGATTTTCCTGCTACGTATCATTTTTGGCCTGATCTCCCAATGGTGAAGAATCACTTTAAAAAGTTCTACTTGCCGGATCCGAATCCGGATCTTCACCAAAATCTAATCATTTCGTCGGTGTCACATACGTTACACATCTCTGCCAAATTTCGTCCGAATCCGTCCACAACTTTTTGAGATATCTTGTTCACAAACAAACAAACAAATGGACAGACAGACAGGGGTGAAAACATAACCTACATCCACCTTTGGTGGCGGAGGTAACAATGTTCCGAACAAAGTTGAAGGCCAAATCTCATATTTTTAAAAACTTCCCTTAAAAATATGACATGGCAGTTTGATGCTGCATTCTTAAGATTGATGAAACATCACATTACACCATTTCAACGTTTCAAAAGGAGTAGGACAGGAAGGCTTGCATGATGTACATGTATTCACATCATTTGTCTTGAGCACAGCCATGACATTCTACCAATCAGGGTAATCCATCCTTCCAAACCTGCCATGCAAATGTTGAGCGTCAGTGAACGATGGAAACTAAGTGATGCATGTGCTTGTGAGGTACCAGTAAAAACGCTGGGAATCTTTGACAGAAAGCTCTTCACTGTGCGGATGGGCACGCCCGTTTTCTCGTCTTGCATTCGCGTGACAATGTCCTCCATCTGCAGGCAGATGTCAAGCCGCAGCATGAGAGGCAGTTCTGTCATCACACAGGTGGCAACACCAAAGTGTGACTCCAGTGTATCAGAAAATACATTTTTTTTAAATAAGAAAATGCTACATGGTCTGAGACGCAAGGCATATTTATGAAACCTGCCTTTCCTAAGGTTTGGTGGCAGAAAACTTGTACATACAATTATTACCAAAATTATTGGGACAAATGGACTATGTCTTCCTATCCTGGAAAATCTCAGTCTCACCCTGTCACTCTTGAAAGATCAACCAAACCCAACTATCTATTTCCATGGTCAACCAATAGAAGAGGTTCAGTCTCTTGAACGTCTAGGCCTCATGGACACCCATGACCTCTCCTGGAAAAAAAAAGGAACCACATTTAGAGGCCATTTTTCCCCACAAAGCGGACCTCTCCTGGGCTGACCGTAATTGCAAACCTGGCTTACAAAGCGACCTGCAGACTGGGCTTTCTCTGTTGTTCCTTGAAAAATGACAACTACTCGCAGCCTCCAAGGACTTTGTCCATAGCTGAATGGATTGCCGATCTCCACTATAGGATGGCAACGCAGCATCAAAAAGTGTCTTTGAAGACAAAGTGTCTTTCCTGGATTCCATGGAACCTAAAGTTCTCAACATCATTGGTATTTCCTATGATGAGACTGGAGGAGAAAGCTTATTGCTCACAAAAACACAGATTGGTGGGTCGTGAGGTTTTCTTTTCTTTTTTCTTAACCATCTCTCCTTCAGTCTAGCTTTCTCTGCTCTCTCAGCTGTCTGACCCCAACTCCCACCCCACAGCTCCTCCAAGACACAAACATTCTCACAGTAACCATTACAAGTCAAATACTGAAAATCAAGGCTGACCTCCCAGCTCCACTCTTTTCTCCGGTTTGTGGAACTGCAGGAGACGGTTGAATCGCAATCTTCCATCCCGGGCTTCAAACGAGCAGCGAAACCACAATATCATCCCTCATCCTTACCCACAATCTTTATTCCCACATTATTGAATCCTACCTCATTCAAGCTTCTCATTTGCATTTTATTCTCATTCTCTTTCTCTTTCTCTCTCTTTCTCTTTCTCTTTCTCTTTCTCTTTCTCTTTCTCTTTCTCTTTCTCTTTCTCTTTCTCTTTCTCTTTCTCTTTCTCTTTCTCTTTCTCTTTCTCTTTCTCTTTCTCTTTCTCTTTCTCTTTCTCTTTCTCTTTCTCTTTCTCTCTCTCTCTCTCTCTCTCTCTCTCTCTCTCTCTCTCTCTCTCTCTCTCTCTCTCTCTCTCTGTCGCCACCTATCGGCCGTCGGTGCGTTGGGTGTAGCGTCATGGCGGCTGTGAGCAACTGCTCTGTGTTTTGGTGAGTTCGTCGTGAGTTTTCCCCCCTCTCCTGCCCTCCCCTGCCCCCCACCCCCCTCCCTCTCCTTTTCCATCCTGTGTGCTTTGGCATTTGTTCTCATCTGTTCTACACCTTTGCCTTCGAGAGAGAGAGGATTGAGAGCGGGCCCATTTTGGGTGCGGCCTACTGGCGTTGACGGCGCGTTGTAAGCCATTTCTGTGCTTATAATGCACGTTTATTATTTACTTTAGTTCGTTTATTTAGGTTTGATACCCTCTTGTCCGGCTCGGACAAGCAGGGGGAGGGGGGGGGGTATTTTCGCCGGAATGGCGAATGCACGCTCTCGTCGCGATGACTTTGAAGGCTTAACCAGGAAGCACGCGTTTGTGTGCGTGCCTCCGGATGGAGTCCCTGTCGAGGACATCATCCTCGCTGTGGGCAGCATTGTTGGGGATGAAAATATACGTGCAGCTTCGCGTATGAACCAGAAAGTGGTGGTGTTCGTTTCGGACGAGGAACTCGTCCATGACGTGGTAAGTGCGGGAATAACCACGGAAAGCGGTCACTTTATGATGGCATCGCCGCTATTAACCCCCGCGACGAGAGTGGTTATTTCTAACGTACCTCCATTTATCCCAAATGACAAGTTAATGACCGTGCTATCACGGTACGGTAAAATGGTATCGAGGATTTCAACAATCCCTCTTGGGTGTCGGAATGAACGTGTTAAGCACGTAATGAGCTTCCGCAGACAGGTGTATATGGTCCTTCCAGACCGTGGGGACGACACAGGCCTCAACATCACTTTCAAAATTAATTTTGAAGAGGCAAATTTCCAGCTATACGCATCGTCCACCACCTTAACATGCTTTCAGTGTGGAGCGTATGGACATTTAAAACGTTCTTGTCCCAAAGCCTCGTGTGTCAGGTGTGGCAAGACAGGTCACACTGCCATAGTTTGTAAGGAGGAGGCTGCTCTGCTAATGAATACGCCCAGTGGGAGGGAGGTAAACGCTGCTCCACTAATGAATACTCCCAGTGGGAGGGAGGTTAACGTTGCTCCACTAATTGAGATTCCCAGTGGGGGGGAGGTTATCGCATTGCCACCGCCTAAAATTCCTAATGAGGGTGAATCCAGTGTTCCAAGCGTGAACGTATTTATTCCTCTTCAGCAAAATGTTGAAATGGACACTGATAGTAAAGTGGGGACGAGTAAATGAAGGGCTCCGCATGATAGTGACTCATCTGGAGCAGGTAAAAAGGTTGTGCTCGATTTGCAGGCTATTAGTGAAAAAACTCTTCAGGATGCACCTGGAATCTCTCTGCAAAGCGCGGACCAAATAAATAAAGAGGAAAACCCAGAAAAGAGCATCAGGGTTCAGCCGCTAAAACAACGCGCTTCCATTACTCACACAGACGACGTTAATGATGTAAATAATTCAGGCCACGATACCGTGAATGGTGCATCATTGATCCAAGCGAATGTCGCCGAACAGGCTGACATCCATAATAAATCTGCCAATATAGCAGAAAAGGGCGGAAACATAAATCCACAGGAATGTGGGAATAATGATTTCACGCCAATTGAGGAAATCAGTAATCAATGTGCTGATGTTTCCCAAACACAGCACTGCGTGGACCCCCCAGACAAGGGAAGGCTAGGTTGCATAGCAGGAGAAGAAAACGGGATTGACCCAGACCCCATTGGACCACTTTCTGATTTATCAGAATCGGAAGAGGAGGTGGAGGTAACAGCATTATCACAATTAATGCCAGATCAACCCCCAACCCCTCCCCATATTGTTCTCTCATTCCTCAATGAAACGTATAGACAGCAAAATGTCATCATTGGGGATCATTTCCCTGATTTGGCTCCCTTTATTCAGGCTGCAAAACTAGTCATAAAAAAATCTGAGGAACTAAACCTAACAAAATCGCAGTTTCATCGACTAAAGAAAATCATAACAAAGGCAAAGAGTGAGTACTCACAGTGTCAGACAAAATTTACTAATGAGTGATGAAGACGCTTAATCTTGCAACACTCAATATAAATGGTGGTGGGGCCAGTCACGTCCGCCAGATCCAAGTGAATAGTTTATTCAAAAGGAAACAAGTCGATGTAATATTACTGCAAGAAACTCATATTATTGAGAAGGTTGAACATGACTGGAGCAGCATGTTCAAAGGTAAATGTTTCTTCAGTAATATGTCATCTGTATCTGCTGGAGTGGGGTTTTTGCTAAAACCAGGACTTGTACCTGAATCTTGCCTCTTTCAGGAGGTGATTCGGGGACGTTTTTCCTCCCTAGAATTGGTGATCAATAGCCTGAAGCTTATTATTTTTAATGTATATGCACCAAGCGAGAGTACTGACCGTAAAGCCTTCTTTACTGAAGTGATAAACCATTTAAATTTGTTTGACCCAAATCAGTGCATATGCATGGGGGGAGATTTCAATTGTACGCTAGAGCCCAAAATAGACAGAAATTCACCGGAACCACATCCCGAGTCCCATGGTGACCTCTCCCAGTTCCTTTCAGGTGGGGCTTTTTTGGATGTATGGCGATTGATGCACCCAAATGACCGGCAGTTTACATGGTGTCGATGCTCCAATGGCCAAGTATCCTTAGCGAGGCTTGACCGCTGGTACATCACCCCACGATTAAGGAATATTGCAACCTCCTCAACTATTACCCCTTCCATCTTCTCTGACCACCACATGGTCACGATAGGCCTATCTTTCCCACAATTCAAACGGAGGAGCGCCTATTGGAAATTCAATACAAGCCTTTTGGATGATACCCTGTTTAAGGAAGCCTTTCGCATCCTATGGATAGCAATAGTTGGAAAAAAGCCCCTCTTTGCTTCCACTAACCTTTGGTGGGATAATATGAAAACTCATATACGACTGTTTTGTCAACAGTTTAATTCCCACATCACTCATGAAAATCAAATCACATTGGCACGGTTGGAAACCGAAATTCTAAAACTGCAAAACAAAATGGCAGAGCAGGAAAATGAGACAAATTATAAATTGCTCCTTGAAAAAAGGCCCCAACTCCAGGAACTATTACAGGAGAAGGCTGCAGGACTACTAGTTAGACTGAGAGTAAAAAGCATTAAAGTGTCAGATAATCCTAGCAAAGCCTTCTTTCACTTAGAAGCTGAAACGAAGCCTCCCCAGCTTATTTTATCAGTTAAGGACCCCAGTGGGAATGAAATTACAAGTTCTGATGGGGTAAAAATCACTATTAGAAAGTATTATTCTGAACTATTTGCTAAAAAAGATATATATGAGGATAAAATAAAATGTTTTACCTCCCATCTCCCAACCCTAACTGAGACTCAACGCCTGGAGCTGGATGTGCCTTTAAGCCTTGATGAATTACAGCGTGCCCTGGTTGGAATGGAATCTGGAAAGGCTCCGGGAATTGATGGCCTGCCAGCTGAGTTTTACATGGAATTTTGGGACATTTTGGGCCCAGAACTATTGATTGTAATCCAAGAATCCTTGCGAAAAGGTGTAATGCCACGAAGCCTAAGGAGAGCAGTGGTGAGTCTTCTCCCAAAGTCAGGAGACCTCCGGCGGATGGAGAATTGGAGACCGGTTTCAATAATGTGTACTGACTATAAATTGTTTTCGAAAGCAATGGCAAATCGGTTAAAAAAAGTCATTGGTGATCTGGTTTTACCTGATCAGACATTCTGCATCCCCAGTCGTTCGATTTACGACAACATTTTTTTCGTGCGGGATTTAATGTATGCTCGCCATGACCAAAATGATTTTGGAATATGTTTTCTAGACTTTGAAAAAGCCTTTGACAGCATTGACCATGTTTTCTTGTGCCATGTTCTTGAAGCATGTGGGTTTGGGGTAATTTTCAGGGCCTTTATAACTCTATTATACACTGACATCTCCAGTGTAATTAAGGTGAACAATGAACTGGTTCCCCCCATAAAGGTTCAGAGGGGGGTACGGCAGGGTTGCCCAGTCTCAGGTTTGCTTTTTGCGTTAGCAATGGAGCCATTTCTTTGCACACTGAGAAAGAATATCTCTGGCCTGACCTGTTTTCCTGGAAGCCCACCAATGACTATATCGGCCTATGCAGATGATGTTTGCGTCATTATAAAAAACCACCAAGACATTGTTGCTCTTGTAAAGTCCTTAAGAACCTTTTTCATGGCTTCATCTCTGAAGGTTAATTGGACGAAAAGCAAAGCTCTTTGGGTGCCATACCTTAATAGCTGCCTACCTGTCTCAACACATCTGCCTGCTCTTCCAGAAAACTTGGAGTGGAAAACAGATGGTGTTGACTACCTTGGTGTGTCCCTGGGCTCTACACAATTTGAGAAAAGGAATTGGGAAGGTGTGACTGGAGAAATAGACAGGAGGCTGAACCTGTGGAAAAGAGCCCTACCGCACCTCTCATTTAAGGGCCGAGTCTTAGTGGCAAACAACTTGGTTGCTACAACGTTGTGGCATCGCTTTATTTGCCTGCAACCACCAGAAGTGCTGCTGGACAGGATACAGGCCAAACTTGTGGACTTTTTTTGGGGAGGCCATCATTGGCTGCGGCCAAGTGTAATATGCCTTACTTCATCTGAAGGTGGTCAGAGCCTTGTTCACGTGAGATCCCGTCTCATGGCTTTTCGCCTGTGCTCCATTCAACGCCTCCTATTTGGTGAAAACCTGCCAAACCATGCCTTGGCTTGCCACATTTTACAGCAGGCGGGTAGACTCGGCTATGGTCTCGAAGTATTCCTGACTCACCTCAAGTACGTGAATACATCAACGCTCCCCACATTTTACCAGAGCCTTTTCAGTGCCTGGGAAAGACTTTCCGTGAGCCGTAAAGCGGACACTTACTCCCCAGGGATGTTCGAGGTTGAACCCCTGTTCTTCAATCCTCTCTTCCCTGATGTTCTCAAGAGTCGTCATTTGTGCCAACGCTTTATTGAGGCAGGCATAAACAAAGTATGGCACCTTCGGCCAAACTCTGGTGTCGGGTGGAGGAATGTGGAGGAAATTTCAACCTTGACGGCGATTCGGTCCAAGAGGACAATTGGAACGATTATAAGGAAAGTTGTTCAAAAACGTCATCAGCTACAGAAACTTTGGACTCGGAATACTTTTGGACACCCCAACGAGTCCCCGTTTCCGAAACTGATTTTTGACTGCTTTCCCAAGGAACTTCCACCTGTTAGCACAGGGACAAGTGTATTGCATGCTGAGAGCAGCAAGAGCCTGTATAGGTGGTGGTTATCTCAAGTTCTTGGTATTCCTCCGCTAAATGGAGTAGCACGATGGAAGAGGCTACTCCCTGCCGGGCCCCCCAATGAACCTGTATGGGAATCAATGTATAGTAAGCTGATCAACAAAAGAACAGGTGATCTTCAGTGGCGCCTTGCCCACTGGATCATCCCATGTAATACATATGTATGGAATTTTGCCCCAATATCTGCATGTTGCCCCTTTTGTTCTGTAAACGAGGATGTTTTTCATTTTTTTATTGGTTGTGAAAGACTTTTTCCTTTATTTGAATGGTTAGACTTTGTGTCGTTCAAAATGAATTTCAGATTTACTTTTCGATCCTTTATTTTTGGGCTCAAAAAGAGACGGCAACACAACAAGGAATATGAACTGTTGTGCTTTTTTGTAGCTACAGCAAAGCTTGCTACTTACCTGTCCAGAAAGGAGTAGCGGAATGGTAAGCCCATTCATCAATGCAAGGTCATGACGTTTTTCAACGCACTGTGTGCTGCAAGGCTAAAACATGAGTTTGAGTTTTCCAAGAGCATGGGCGAAATTGATGGATTTGTGGAAAAATGGTGTTTGAAAAGTGTCTGTGAAGTCCGCCAAAACGAGTTGGTATTATTTTTCTTTTGATTGTTCATAATTTCCACAATTCATAGTATTGCTGCAGAAGATTGCATTTGTTTTCGGCAAAAGTTGATCTAATCAACGCATATATCTGTATTGTTTCCTCGCTTCATCGTTTTCTCTTGTTTTTGGCTTTGTTGATTTTATACACTGACATCCATGCACTTTATAATTTTTGGAATAAAAGGACGTCAAAAGTCAAAGTCAGTCAGTCAGTCACTGTCTGTCTGTCTCTGTCTCTGTCTCTGTCTGTCTCTCTCTCTCTCTCTCTCTTTCTCTTCTCTCTCTCTCTCTCTCTCTCTCTCTCTCTCTCTCTCTCTCTCTCTCTCTCTCCTTGGTTATGTCCACCTTTGGCCTCATACCTATCAGTATCTTTCCTTTTTAGCTTGTCTATAACAAATACATATGAAAAAACTTTTGATGTCAACATTTTGCTTTTCCTTCACAGCGGGGACATACTTTGTCTCAAAAGGACTGAGACGTGTCGATCTGCCCACATCACAAAATTATCAAGCAATGTCTGTGGTAAATAATCCAACGAGACAACGCGAGATCCACATTTACATTTCACCACCTCACGTTGTATTGGCGTAGATTAATTATATTGGTGTGTGTGTGTGTGTGTGTGTGTGTGTGTGTGTGTGTGTGTGTGTGTGTGTGTGTGTGAATTATATTTACATATATATATTACATATTTGACTTACCATACTCTTTACATATATATACATCTTTACATATATTTACATATATATATACATATATATATACATATATATATATATACATATATATACATTTTTATACATATATACATATACAGACTTGGCATTTAATATGGAATTATTTTTTTCCTTGACTTAGGTTTACTTTCTTAACTCAGTATATCAATCTTGTGAGTTTCTTTTACACTTTGGTGATTTATTTGTTAAAAGAACCATGTCACTGATTGTCTGTCGCTGCAAGAAGTCAACAACAGGATTATATCACAGGTGGCGTGGCAAAATGTACGGTCAGGTGCATTTGATGATTGGCTTCACAGTCGGGTAAACAAGGGTTGTTGCGTTCTGTATTAGTGGAAAACAACTGCTGCACGTCTCCAAAAGTTATTGCCACTTCCTCTGGAGATGGTCCGTCAACTCGACAAGGCTGTTTGTCATGGAGTGGTGGCTTTACGAAATTACGGCATGAAACAGCGTGCTATTGCTCGGCAGTATGGCATCACTCAAGGTCAGGTGTCAAAGATCCTGAAACGAAATGCTCAGAGGGGTGTCCCTACTCCAATACCGAGGCCAGGACGTCCCCGCAGAACCACAAGGAGGGATGTTCGCCAGCTGCACCGGTTAGTCCGCAATGGCCGTACCAAGTCAGCTAATCGGCTTAGGGCTGAGTGGCAGCAACTGACAAATGTGCCTGTATCCAGAAGGCTAGTTAACCAACGACTGGTTCAAGCAGGCTATCGTGCCAGGCGTCCCCTGAGAAAGCCACGCCTGACCAGACAATACCGCCAGCGCCGATTGCAGTGGGCCAGAGAGCACCATCAATGGCAGCCAGGACACTGGAATCACGTGATCTTCAGTGACGAGTCTAGATTTCTGGTCTATCGTCAAGATGGCCACGTTCGAGTGCGCAGACAAGTGCATGAAGCCTACAACAAAGATTGTCTAGTGCCAAGAGTCCAAGCTGGAGGTGGTGGGGTGACCGTTTGGGCTGCTTTTCATGCAGGGGGCAAAACTGACCTGGTTGTTCTGAATGGAAATCTGAACCAGTTCAAGCACAGGCCCATTCTGGAAGAAACATTGCTTCCATTTGCTCGTGCAGCCTTTCGAGGAAACTTTGTCTTCCAAGATGACAATGCACGGCCTCATCGTGCTCGCATGATCCAACACTTTCTTGCTGACCGTGGTGTAGAGCATATGGAGTGGCCTGCCATGTCCCCGGATATGAATCCGATGGAGAACTTGTGGGCAGAATTAATGCGTCAAATCGACCACTTGGACCAGCAGCCGACCTCTGTGCACGAATTGCAGCAGGCTATTGTCACTGCATGGCAAGCGATTCCTGTCCAAACATTGGCAAATCTCGTGAACAGCATGCCTCATTGTCTCAACGTGTACGTGCTCTCCTGAATGCTTGTGGGGGTTACACGAAGTACTGAACTGTAATTTTACTGTCCGTAATCCCAGTCGTAATTTAACTTTTGTTTTTGTTAAAAAACAAATTTGGCTAATGTGCAAAATAAAGAGATACTTCTGGAATACGTACAGAAGTTTAACACAGTACTGTCCATGAATTGAGTTTGATATCAGTTTACATCACTTTCAAGGATCAATTTATTTGTTTCGAAATGTCAAATGTGGTTTTTGTTTCTTTTAAAGGTCACATTAACAAAATCTCGAATAATTTCAACATAATTCCAATGAACTTTTGGTTCTAAGACATCTTGAAAAGTAAGTTCACACCCACAAAAAAATATTCCATATTAAATGCCAATTCTGTATATATATATATATAAATATATTAACATTTTACCTCCTCAAAAATTCTGAGACGATTCTCTCTTTCTTCACTTTTCTATCAATGCAGCTCTTTTATTTAAGGCCTGGCCTCGATGAGGACTTTATATTCCGTGACAGGAGCCTTCAACATAAAAAATATACATATATATATATATATATATATATATATATATATATATATATATATATATATATATATATATATATGTATATATATATATATATATATATATATATATATATATATATATATATATATATATATATATATATATATATATTGTTACGGACGCCAACGTCGGCCTCTCTCCCCTTACCGAGGGGGGATTAATCCCCTCGTTTATGACTGACCGACGTGTTCCCGGGGGTATGACGTCAAGCCCGGTCGGCGCTGGGTAGGGTATTAGGCCCAACCGTCCTATGACCTAAACACCAGCGCTTCCCGGTACACGAGGAAATACTCCCCCGCTCACGGCCGCAGCGTAATGGATGGATAACGCCGAGCGAAGCGAACTGCGGCGTGAGCCGGTTACCAAAGACTAGACCCGATTTATGTGCGTCGGCCGAATCGCGCCACGTACCCTCAATCTGGAAATCACTAAAGCGACCGAATGTGAAGAAGGGAAGAAGAAGAAGTAGGAAGAACAAATATGATTTATTGCGAACTATTAACAAGACCAAAAATAACCAAGGAGAATGGAAAGGATAAGAAAATAACTGAACAGAAAGGAGCAAGGAGACACAGTGCAATATTAGCTTATATTAAACAGGCTTAACTTATACCCCGACAGGACAACACAAACAGACTCACACGAATGGGGAATTGCAGGTTGGTTTGGCTGGAGGGAGCAGAAGGTCGAACCACAAAGCTGGAAGGCTTGGCAGGGCGCACAGCAAGCCGGTCCTTTTCAGGCTGGGAGCGAGCAGGGCGACGTCGGCACACGTATCTCGTTGCACGCGGCAGGGGCTGGTTGTCGCTGCACGCCTCGGGCTCTTTTGGTCCTCTCCTTCTCTCAAAATCGTCTGACGCGTCTCTCTCCCTCAATCTCCTGCTTGCGCGATCGTCGCACGTATCTCTCCTTTTCTCTCAAGCGTGGGGCTGACACGCCCTCGTCAGTTTCGGTACCGCCCTCCTCCGTGCTCTGTTTCGTGCCCTTATAAGGCAATGGCATGGTCTTGCTACCTTATTTGGGCAGAGAGTCGAACGGCGCGCCCCTCGTGGCGGGCCACGGCCTTGTGTCCTTACTTGGGCATGGGGCTGAACACCCCGCCCCTCGTGGCGCGCCCTGGGCGTGCCTCTTCCCGGCGACCCCGCCCTTCCTGTCCAAACAGAGCCCGGAGCACATCTTCATCATAGCGGCGAACGCCGCTTCCCAAGCCAGGCCAGTTGAGGGGCCGCGCACCCCATGCTTGTTAAGCTTCGTTACCCAGAGAGGGAGAGTTCGGCTGGAAAATGTCATTGAAGGGGAGCTATCCTTACTTGATTCGGTGCAATGGAGTGTCAACTAATGGGAACAGAGCTTTGAACTACATAGAATAAGGAGCTAACTATTTAGAAGGATATATGATTGGCTACGTGTATGTATATGAATTAACTAATGGGGACGACCCTTTGACCTTTACAATTATGGGGGTATTTACACAGATTCACTACATTTTCAGAGGGTGATATTTACAACAAGTTTTACCTCAAATTACACACACAATTCCCAAATCCGTTACACTGCACCCTCCTTCCTTACGGGACGTCCCGGCCCGAACATTTTACTTTTAATGTGACACGCAGGTGTAGTAACCCTCTACAATTAACCTGACCCTGAGTGCGACAGTTTTAAAACACAAATAAGTATGTCCCTCTGCTGCATTGCACCCTATCTAACAGTTTTACACCCACAGCTAACCGAATTGCGGAATTATTTTCAAAACTAAACATTTACGGTGGGGTAGCATTATTTACATTGACATTATTTGACTATTTACAAAACGCAACCCAGGACCTGTGATTTTTTCTTTTGGGGAGACAAAAAGAAATTCCTGTTGGGAGGTAGGAGACAGCACGCATTGCATCGCCGCACCAGCACCAATACACCAAAGCACCAATCACCAAAAGCACCAAAAGCACCATTCGGTGCAACAGTCATCAGTTCATAAGAAGCACCCACAAAAAACAACAACTGGTGGTGGTCTTCCTCTTCTCTGCTGGGCCGATGTTCTTCCTGATGTTTTCTTGCTTCATGCGGCCTATTTGGACATAATCAACAGCACAGAACGTGTCCATTTTTATTTAGGGCCACAGGAGCCAACTAAGGGTGGTCCACCTGTTTGGCATAGGTGCCCCCTTGCTGAGGTCCGCAAGCAAGACCTTGGGCCATCGTGGCCGGCTCCAGCAGAGGTGCCAGGCCCCAAAACGTGGGGTCCATAAAGTGGTGCTTGGCCGCAAGACGGCGGTCCATAAGTGGTGCATCAATGCAATGCATGCTGGTTGCGGGAGTTCTGGCACACCATGGCGGACTCCCGCACGCTCCCCTCGGTGCCCAGAGAGCACAGTCCTCGGTTGGCAGAGAGGGAGACAGAAGACAGGTGAGTGAGGGGTAAGGTCACAAGGGTACACATCAATACAAGGCAATGCAAGACGAGGTGCGTACGGAGAGCGAAGTGAGAAAGCTCGTCCCTACCGTACGTCACCCCCCCTGTTACCTACTCTACCCTTGCCCTTACCCCATATGTATACAAAACCAATCTACACATTTACAAATTTGTCACTACTGTCACGTCTTCCCCATATCTCCCCTATACCAAATTCGTCCCCACAATCCATCTAACCAAAATTTGCCATCATTCAAATTCATCATCAATCCTCATAAGGAGGGAGAGATGGAACAACAAAGCACAATGTCTCACCCACATCATGATGCGTCTCACAATCAAAACATTTGCACAATAAAATAACAAAACATGGCATGGTGTGGAGTTACGTCACCTCAGGTGAGTGGATGCAGATGGTGCAGGGAGATTTCAATCCTAACTATCTTCTAAATGACATTAACACACTTTACACTACCCGGGGTCTTTCCCTGCAAAACCATTGGCCATCTTACTCTATGCGGTTTTAAGAACCAAATTCCCATTGACCAAACTGTGGTGCTTCATCAATTTGGGGTCTCACTCCCCCGATTCAACTCCCTGTGCCTTTGCACAATTTCCGGGCTGAGTCGTGTAGCTCTCCCAGCAGGTCTACCCACCTGCACACCTCCACCACTGCAGTTGCCTCCGAGCTTACCTGCTCCTTAACCTAACCTATCTAACTGGGGAAGGCCCTCCTTGGCGCTTACCCCACTCGGTGCCCTCTCTGGCACTGGGCTACCCGGGTCCGTCCTCCGGATCCTCGGGCCCCATCCACACCAACTCTACCGGCTCCCAGAGCCCACCTGCGGCCTCACCTGGCCGACATCCTAACAGTGGCGGAGTGCTCAACCAACTACACACACTAACAGGCTACACGCCCAGCCATTTCCACGACACTAATGCACCCATCCAAGCACCATTCTTCCACACGCACCACAGATGCCAATATCCAACCACAATTTACCTACTCCCTCTACCTAACTCTTACACTACCCTCCCAGGGTATTAGTGATGGGGTCCATCCTCCCCATACACACCTTCGCACCATCCACTCCACTCCACCGTTTCCACCATACTCACTCCACAACCATCCATTCCACACTCCATATACTCCATACAACCATTCTCCATATAATTTGCACACCTGTGCCATCACACCTGGTGCTTCCTGCACCCTCCTTCCTCCAGGACCATTCAGTCAACACAACACACATCACCATTACTCACTCATACACTGCTCCATACACCTGTTCAGTTGCACACCTGTGCAATCACAATTGTTCCTCACTCACTTTCCACAATACACTTCCGATTCTCAAACACACGGCATCATCTGCTCTTCCTGGTGCCCTGCTAAAACTCGTGCTTCCCCGTCGCCCCTTACATTAATGCGCTCCCTCGTCATTATAATCCAACTACCCTCTCTATGTCCCCACTACCTGTCCAAAGGCGCTACTTAACCTTACCGTTACCTATGGTCAATCTCTAGGTCCCTACACACTTTATCCTAACCCTCCCGGGCTAGTTTTCACTGCCAAACCCCATAAAACTATTGCTCCTTTGCCCCCTTCGTGAGGGATGGCAGAGTTGCCATCCCCTCACATCGGGTATCTCCCACTATCAATTTGGCTCATCCAATTTCAGCCAATCAAAAATTTTCCAATTACAGCCAATCCTTCTACCAATCCTTCGCCAATCATCAATTTTGCTAATCACTTCTGCCAATCCTATTCACTATTCTAAATTTCGGATCAAAAACACTATCATTATCACAGTCCGCTATACTTGAGCCTCGGTGCATCGTTATATCCTCAAAGCTCGGCTTCGCAAAGCCGAGCAATGAACGCGGGTGGTTTGTTGCCTGCAGTTGGATCCGTCCGGCATTCACGATTCTGGGGAGGAGGCATGCTCGGGCCGAGATTCCACGCATCATCGCGGCGCGGAACCTTGCGGTCTCTGGCCTGACAACCGAGGCTCGCCCGGTCGGAACCCCGTCCCCGCCAGGGGGCGAAGGTCCGACCCGGCTCCCCTCCCCCGGAATCGCGCCGATCGCCGCTCTGACGCAGCTCCGACCATTCAGTGCGGGACCCGGCCCGAATCATGCGCGACGCTCCGAAGCGGGGCGACGCAGCATTGATCCGCGCGAAGCTTCGCATCCAACAAAGCGCGCCGTGCACCGAGCGCCCGCGTCGGCTACCCGTTACCCTAAACGCTACCCCGTTCAACGTCGATGCCTTACTCGCATGCTCACACGCATACGCGACCCTTTCCACACTCACCAAGCCCGGTGTTCCAACGCCGCCCGTACATTCCACACACTCCGTCCATTCCACCAATGCACTCCCTGTTACACACCACACCTCCCGCGCACCTTCTTGCACACACTCGTCGTTCGCACACTTCGTTCCACACCTCTCCGCCGTTACGTCCTCCGTAACACTCACCATGGGTGTGCACTCTTGCATCCACCCACTAACGCGCTCCGATGTGCCCTCCCGCACACGCGCCACAACCAACTAAGGTGTGCTTCCTCGCACACTCATCCCAAGCATGCATCCTCGCACCCGCTCCACCACCAACTCACTCTCCGGGTCACTCTCACCCTCGCACGTACACTCCGTTTCGCTCTCACTCCCTGTGTCACACCCCGTACACCCCGACGAACATTCCCACTCGCACTCGGTTTCACACTCGCGCTTTGTAACACACTCATTCCCCGATGCACACTTTTTCCTCACACGCGCGCCATTTTTACTCACACGGGACCCTTCACCAACGCCCGGGTGCCATATTGACCCCAATCGCGCGATAATTCTCTTCGCGGCAGACATCCTCTTACAAAATCTCCCGGCACCACATACAGCCCGTCTCACCTTCGGGGTTCTTCTTCCTCCCTGCACCAACACCTGCAAATCTTTATAAGGATTAATGAGCACAGCATCGTGATGTGAGCATGGACTTTGAGCAATTTCCATTCCTTCCTCCATTTGTTGCTCTTCTAAGTCCCCAAGTCTCTACAATTTCAATTCCCACTACTTCTTTTTCTTTGACGACCGCTGGCTTTATTAAAATTCCCTCTACCTCAGCGGTCGCCGGCTGCCCCATACCCCGGGTCGCGATTTCTACCCCGGTCCAGTTACCTGTGCTTTTCTCCACTTCGCCCAACCAGCGCTCCTCGAGTCGCGTTACCTCCTCGTGCACCCATGTGCTCCTCCCGCTCAACCTGCGGTCAACCTCCCTCTCGGCTTCCCTCACCTCATATGCGGCTTGCCCCCTCGCCAACCCCTCATTAATTTATTTGGCTTGGCCAATTATTCCCCCCAGTTTGTCCCCTAATCTGCTTCCGAATCCCTTAAATTTACTTCTGAGTCCCTCCAATTTGCTTCCGAGTCCCTCCAATTTATTTCCCATATTGTTTAACCCGTCTCTTAATTGCTCACTGGTACCCCTTGCTTCGTCCCTCATTTGGCTCCTCAATTGCTCACTATTCCTTTCCATCATTTGTTCCATTTCCCTGCTAGATTTTTCAGCCATTTTTGCCATATACCCCATCATCTGCGCAGCGACGAGGTCCAATTTCACCACCAGCGCTGCGGACTCGGCTGCCGCAGCGCTACCATTTTGTGCCTCCGCAACCACGTGCGCGAGGGCGCCATTTTGCACACCTGAAACCTCTGCAGCCACATCCTCATTTCTCTCCTCCTCCATTTCCCCCATATACATTTCCCCGAGGTCCTGGGTCGGCTCTACACCCTCTAATTCCCCCACCGGCATCCGGCCACCTTGATCATCCATGGCGCGACTTTTAAATTTAGGATGTTAAATAAAATTAAATTTTGGCCGCTCGAAATTTGAGCGCGCTATTCGCGCTTCAGGTCCGAATCCGACACTCCTGACACCAATTGTTACGGCCAATAGTACAATTGGTGTCCAAAATTTGGGCTAAATAAATTTAGTCCCAGGTTCCAGATCCCAACTCCTGACTACCAATTGTTACGGACGCCAACGTCGGCCTCTCTCCCCTTACCGAGGGGGGATTAATGCCCTCGTTTATGACTGACCGACGTGGTCCCGGGGGTATGACGCCACGCCCGGTCGGCGCTGGGTAGGGTATTAGGCCCAACCGTCCTATGACCTAAATACCAGCGCTTCCCAGTACGCGAGGAAATACTCCCCCGCTCACGGCCGCAGCGTAATGGATGGATAACGCCGAGCGAAGCGAACTGCGGCGTGAGCCGGTTACCAAAGACTAGACCCGATTTATGTGCGTCGGCCGAATCGCGCCACGTACCCTCAATCTGGAAATCACTAAAGCGACCGAATGTGAAGAAGGGAAGAAGAAGAAGTAGGAAGAACAAATATGATTTATTGCGAACTATTAACAAGACCAAAAATAACCAAGGAGAATGGAAAGGATAAGAAAATAACTGAACAGAAAGGAGCAAGGAGACACAGTGCAATATTAGCTTATATTAAACAGGCTTAACTTATACCCCGACAGGACAACACAAACAGACTCACACGAATGGGGAATTGCAGGTTGGTTTGACTGGAGGGAGAAGAAGGTCGAACCACAAAGCTGGAAGGCTTGGCAGGGCGCACAGCAAGCCGGTCCTTTTCAGGCTGGGAGCGAGCAGGGTGACGTCGGCACACATATCTCATTGCACGCGGCAGGGGCTAGTTGTCACTGCACGCCTCGGGCTCTTTTGGTCCTCTCCTTCTCTCAAAATCGTCTGATGCGTCTCTCTCCCTCAATCTCCTGCTTGCGCGATCGTCGCACATATCTCTCCTTTTCTCTCAAGCGCGGGGCTGACACGCCCTCGTCAGTTTCGGTACCGCCCTCCTCCGTGCTCTGTTTCGTGCCCTTATAAGGCAATGGCATGGTCTTGCTACCTTATTTGGGCAGAGAGTCGAACGGCGCGCCCCTCGTGGCGAGCCACTGCCTTGTGTCCTTACTTGGGCATGGGGCTGAACACCCCGCCCCTCGTGGCGCGCCCTGGGCGTGCCTCTTCCCGGCGACCCCGCCCTTCCTGTCCAAACAGAGCACGGAGCACATCTTCATCATAGCGGCGAACGCCGCTTCCCAAGCCAGGCCAGTTGAGGGGCCGCGCACCCCACGTTTGTTAAGCTTCGTTACCCAGAGAGGGAGAGTTCGGCTGGAAAATGTCATTGAAGGGGAGCTATCCTTACTTGATTCGGTGCAATGGAGTGTCAACTAATGGGAACAGAGCCTTGAACTACATAGAATAAGGAGCTAACTATTTAGAAGGATATGTGATTGGCTACGTGTATGTATATGAATTAACTAATGGGGACGACCCTTTGACCTTTACAATTATGGGGGTATTTACACAGATTCACTACATTTTCAGCGGGTGATATTTACAACAAGTTTTACCTCAAATTACACACACAATTCCCAAATCCGTTACAATATATATATACATATATATATATATATATATATATTGTTATGAATTTTGGGGTAGTGGCATATATAGATTTAGGTAGATCTGAATAGTTATCATGCTCCGGCTGTCGTGATAGGGAATCCTCACCTGTAATAAGTTTGTTGAGGCGGTTTGTCGGATTAAGTGTATATCTGTGATCATACAAGGATGATCGTGTGTTAAATAGTTGCAGGGATTAGACTAATTCCCGCGTGTGTGAAACCTGTAATCATACTGGTGTCCCGTATGGCAACGCACTCTCATACATTAGTTAGCCCCAATAGCGCACCACATTAATTAATTCCCCTCTCACAATGACTGACGAAAGAACAAACAGGAGGCAACCATGCACTATGGTGCCATAGCAGGCAAACATCGCACAGGCAGGCCAAGAGCCACGCCCAGGAGAACTCGTGATTGACAGGGGGGAGGGGCGAGTTGGAGGCAGGTCGCTCAGTGGAGGGTCGGGAAGATGAAGGACGTGCCACACTGATTAGCCACCGACAATGACGTGTCACACGATGACGTAACACCAAAGGCGCGGGACGCTTGGAATATCAGTGAGAAAGGTGCGAAAGAGCCACAACAAGCTATGCACTGATTGGAGGAAAAGCGCTGGTGACGTGTGAAAGCGCGAAAGGTCACAAGGAAGCAATGGACTGATTGGGAGGGGGAGAGAGCTGACGTCACGGGACGGGCAGCAAAACCCCTCACTGGGACATTTTTCCTTCTTCTCACTTTGGCTTCTTTCCTGCCCAGACCTCCCTTCTGCCCTTGCCTTTCTCTCCGTTTGGACCTTTTTCCTTTGCCATCCGCGAATTTGCCTGCGTTACGACGGACGTTGGGGAAACGTTGGAGCGCCGTCGATTCTCCTCCCTGGCGTTCACGTGCGAACAAGGCTTGCCGCTGAGCGGGCGAGACCAGCACGAGCGAGGCGCTCAGTGAGGCCTGACGGAGCGCGAACAGCAGAGCCTGGACGATTCCTGATGGACCACATCCAGACAGATAAGACGCACCACACAACGTTTGCTTTTATTAACTATTCCATTGTCTTGTATTTGAAGAGAAGTGTGGGAGCGCTCCATTAGAGGGGTTTAGTTATTACCGGTGCGTTTCATTGTTCTCGGGTTCCGTAATAAATTTATTTTTGTACATTTTACATCCGTCTCGGGTTGAGTTAATTTCCACAGGGAGAAGACATCATCGGGGCCGTGAAGGTAAGCGGCATTCTCCCTCAAAAACCCCCCTGCTCGTTTATCGTCCGCCATTAATTGGAAATGCCTCATTAAGTTCGATTAGCCATCCGTGGCGTACTCTCGGTGTTAACTGAGAGCCAGCCACTGGACAATATATTATATATATTCCTTAAAGCTATTAGTTACCCAGCTTGGTTGTGCCTGGATTTGAGCCCAACCCACATGCCCCTGAGATGCAAGTCGACTATCCACAATATTCTGTCACCACTTTACCTGATACTTGAATATACTCACACCAATGCCTTTTGTTTTTTGCTGCACATCATCAAAACATTCAAAGCTGGAGCAAACCAGCATTTTCATTACAATACCAAACAAAGAAGAAAAAAAACAGAGATAGTTGCTTGATCTTGGGACAACCTTGAGTATTCAATGCTCACATTTTAGATCAACATACTGTTATTGCGGCACTGAAGTTGATTCAAGCTTTCGTTTGCCAGCTTATCTGCCATTTGCTGAGGGAAGAACAAAACAAACAGCAAAAAAAAAAAATCATGACGAGGACAAATAACACGAATAAATCTCGCTTTTACCCTCGGCACAAGGAATTGCCAGCCCGCATCACTCACGCCAAACAAAGAGAAAGATCAGATTAATTGAATTTGTTGTCACTTTCCCAACAGTGTGCCGAAGAAGACTGGGTGCTAATGGTAATTGCAAGGAAAGTAGTGATTCAATAACAATTTGGAACTGTTCTATCAGGTCTTACCATCTGGAGAGAACCCTGCAGCTAACCACCCTTCTTTCCCTTGAATTTCTTTCCATGGAAAAGCTTTTGCAACGTATAAGATGAAAGTTTGGTGCAATACCGAAAACAATTATGTAATCTCCCTGATCATATAAGTATTATGTTTTAATATCTAATCATCTAGAACCAAAGGCACAAGCATCTATTCGTTGTGTTTGGAATTCCCCCTGTTCTTCACATGCCGACTATTTACACACAACCACCCTTTACTTCTCCGAGCCCACTCTCCCCCCAAACCCCCATCCCAACACAAAGTACACAATGAAACCTTCTCCACAATTTAACATTGCATTGTTAGAGTGTTGCATTGTAGTAGGCATAGGTTAGGAATTGTCTTTTTTTTTTTTTTTTTCTTTTTTACTTTTCAAAAAAAGAAAATGACAAAAAAAACAAAAAAAAACCAAACAACAGACATTCATTAATGTCTAATTGCACATCACGTGCATATTCTGTAAATGTGTGAGAAATAGTAACTAGCACGCACTCGATAGAGCACATACGTCCACCAGGCTGAACGGTTTACATTTTGTATCCCACTGATAGGCCGGATCTATACCCGGACCTGAACCAAAATCTAATCAGCTTGTTCTTGTCACTTACCCCACTCATCCTCCAACTTTTGTCATATCCCATCTACAATATATTGAGATCGTGCTATATATAGTTTTTGGCCCCATCTTTCAATTGTAAAGAATCACTTCTTAAAATCCGAGTAGGAGGATCCAGCTCTTCACCAAAATCCAATCAATTTGCCCCTGTCACACACCCAACCTGCCCACCAAGTTTAGTAAGAAAATCCATCCATAACTTTTTAAGATATCCTGCTTACAGAAACCGGATTGAAAACATAACCTCGGCCCATCAAATATATTAAGCAAGGGTTTCAATGAAATACAAGCACACAAATTTATCACAAATTTTTCAAGCACACAAATTAATGTATCACAAATTTTGCAAGTACATAAATTTATCCCCACTCCCCATCTATGAATTCGACATGGCGCACATGAAGAATAAATAAATAAATAAATCGAGCTTCGAGCTAGTTTCTGGCCTTTTCTAAGTCGGATGTAAAATGTGCACACGAACCAAACTCCCCTTCATTATTGCAGCCGTGACCTGTGTACATTCCACTCTTATTCATGCTGAGATGATGATCACTTGTTCACATATAAAAACTTGAACTGGGGAGAAAATTGGTGGTTGTGATTAAAGATTGGTGGAGGAAGGTACAACAAAGAAGTATTGATCAATCTTGATACTTGAAAAGTGTAAGTTACAAAAAGATGGAGATAATAAGTTAGTCTTAGTTGATTGCAAGAAGGGTTTGAAGACAAGTAAATTTATACATTCGTCAAGAGGTGAAAGCTTAAAAGAAACTTGATAGTTTACAGAATGTCAAAAGTAACATTTAATTGCAATATAAAGGTAAAGTAAATAAAATGTTTAGATGTACAGATAAATAACTCTCTTTGCAGGCGATTCCATTTCATGGTGTATTCTACGTACCACAGATCCCAACAAGAAGACAGCAGCAGATGCTTCCTCGATGACAGTGCGGAAAGGATCAGATGTTGGGCTGACAAATAGATCCAGGAAAATCCCATATTCCTACCCTGTTGCTGCTGAAGGATAGTCTCATAAACCCATCTACATGTTTCTATAATCAACAACTGGAAGAGGTACAAACTCTGGAGTTCCCGTTCTTCACCATCAAGTCATAACCACTCCAGGGTAGACCATTGATCCAAGCTGGTCTCCAAAGTCAGGTGCACGCTCGGCATCCTCAAGTCCTTCTTTGATAGATCCAAGCTTCATTTGTTCAGCAGAATCTGTACTTCCTACAAACTGCAACTCAGCCAGAAGTTGCATTTTACCATAAACACATTTTCCCCCAGATATTTCAGAAACCTTTAACACTATATAATGGATGTCTAAACTAGGGAGGTGCATTTCTGGCAATGTCTTTTGGTCAAGACCCTTGAAATAGGTGTTGGTGTAGCACATGGGTTCATGGCTCCACAATAAATAAAAGATGGACATTTGGGTATAATCTTACAAAAGATGGCTTGCCAGCACAACTCTGGAGGAGAATCCCCTTCTAGAAAAAGAAAATGTTTATTGTACGACTAATCGACTCTTCATTTTGGTCTTGTGTTTATTGCAGACAATGCTTTCGCCTTTTGGGCCAAGGTGCATGTGCATTGGTTGGACATGCTTTGCATGACTGCACATACTTTTGTCTTTGGGCTGAAGTACATGAAGTACAGCTTTGTTTTTATGTTTGAGTTTTCAAACGTTGATATATGACAAAGACCAAACTCAGCGGTGTAATGATTTGTGCTTTCACTCTGAGTCTGGGAGGTCAGTGGTTCAAACCTTGGCTGAGTCATATCAGACATTTTTTTTTTTAATGGTAATGCTGCTTCCTTGCTTGATGTTAAGCATTCAAAAGGACAGAGAACAGACTTTTGACTGCTTGACAAATTATAATCTTTTTGTTTTGGTTTAAAAAAAATTCAGACAGGAGGGAGAGGGAGAGGGTGAGGGTGGAGAGGGAGAGGGAGATGGAGAGGGAGAGGGAGATGGAGATGGAGATGGAGATGGAGAGGGAGAGGGAGATGGAGAGGGAGATGGAGAGGGAGAGGGAGATGGAGAGGGAGATGGAGATGGAGATGGAGAGGGAGAGGGAGATGGAGAGGGAGAGGGAGAGGGAGATGGAGAGGGAGAGGGAGATGGAGAGGGAGAGGGAGAGGGAGAGGGTGAGGGTGAGGGTGGAGATGGAGATGGAGATGGAGATGGAGAGGGAGAGGGAGATGGAGATGGAGAGGGAGAGGGAGATGGAGAGGGAGAGGGAGATGGAGATGGAGATGGAGAGGGAGAGGGAGAGGGAGATGGAGATGGAGAGGGAGATGGAGAGGGAGATGGAGATGGAGAGGGAGAGGGAGATGGAGAGGGAGAGGGAGATGGAGATGGAGAGGGAGAGGGAGAGGGAGAGGGAGATGGAGAGGGAGATGGAGAGGGAGAGGGAGAGGGAGAGGGTGAGGGTGAGGGTGGAGATGGAGATGGAGAGGGTGAGGGTGAGGGTGGAGATGGAGAGGGAGAGGGAGAGGGAGATGGAGAGGGAGAGGGAGATGGAGATGGAGAGGGAGATGGAGATGGAGAGGGAGATGGAGAGGGAGATGGAGAGGGAGATGGAGAGGGAGAGGGAGATGGAGAGGGAGAGGGAGATGGAGAGGGAGAGGGAGAGGGAGAAGGAGAGGGAGATGGAGAGGGAGAGGGAGATGGAGAGGGAGAGGGAGAGGGAGATGGAGATGGAGATGGAGAGGGAGAGGGAGAGGGAGATGGAGAGGGAGAGGGAGATGGAGATGGAGAGGGAGAGGGAGAGGGAGAGGGAGCGGGAGAGGGAGATGGAGAGGGAGATGGAGATGGAGATGGAGAGGGAGATGGAGAGGGAGATGGAGAGGGAGAGGGAGAGGGAGATGGAGATGGAGAGGGAGAGGGAGATGGAGAGGGAGAGGGAGAGGGAGATGGAGAGGGAGATGGAGATGGAGATGGAGAGGGAGATGGAGAGGGAGATGGAGAGGGAGAGGGAGATGGAGATGGAGATGGAGAGGGAGATGGAGATGGAGAGGGAGATGGAGAGGGAGAGGGAGAGGGAGATGGAGAGGGAGAGGGAGAGGGAGAGGGAGATGGAGATGGAGAGGGAGAGGGAGAGGGAGATGGAGAGGGAGATGGAGATGGAGAGGGAGATGGAGATGGAGATGGAGAGGGAGATGGAGAGGGAGAGGGAGATGGAGATGGAGAGGGAGAGGGAGAGGGAGATGGAGAGGGAGATGGAGATGGAGAGGGAGATGGAGAGGGAGAGGGAGATGGAGATGGAGAGGGAGATGGAGAGGGAGATGGAGATGGAGAGGGAGATGGAGATGGAGAGGGAGATGGAGAGGGAGAGGGAGATGGAGAGGGAGATGGAGAGGGAGAGGGAGAGGGAGAGGGAGATGGAGAGGGAGATGGAGAGGGAGATGGAGAGGGAGATGGAGATGGAGATGGAGAGGGAGAGGGAGATGGAGAGGGAGAGGGAGAGGGAGATGGAGATGGAGAGGGAGATGGAGAGGGAGATGGAGATGGAGAGGGAGAGGGAGATGGAGATGGAGATGGAGAGGGAGAGGGAGATGGAGAGGGAGAGGGAGATGGAGAGGGAGATGGAGAGGGAGAGGGAGAGGGAGAGGGAGATGGAGAGGGAGATGGAGAGGGAGAGGGAGAGGGAGATGGAGATGGAGATGGAGATGGAGATGGAGAGGGAGATGGAGATGGAGAGGGAGATGGAGAGAGCGTTATAGCAAAGCAGCGCTTTAAACACGTAACACACGTTAATTAAGGTAGGACTGCACATAGTTTTGTAAGTAGGGTACCGGCAGACAGAACAAGTAAGACCTTAGCAAAAGACCATAGCTGTACAAGTGTAAGACCTTAGCATGGTCTGTGTGCTTGTGTACGTTAGTTCATTTTTACCTCCACCACTAAAGGTGGAGCAGAGGTTATGTATTCACCCCTGTCTGTTTGTGAACAGGATATCTCAAAAGGTTGTGGACGGATTCGGCCAAAACTTGGTGGACAGGTTGGGTGTTTGACAAGGATGAGTCGATTGTAATTTGGTGAAGATCAGAATACGGATACGAGAACCTTTTAATTTTTCAAGTGATTCTTCACAATTGTGAGATCGGCCCAAAAATGATATATGGCATGATATATCAATACATTGTAGATGGGATATGACGAAACATGGGGGATGAGTGGGTCAGGTGACAAGAACAAGGCAATTCGATTTTGGTTCAGATCCGGATCCAGCCTATCAGTGGAATACAAAATGTAAACTGTACAGCCTGGCAGGGGTACAGTATACAGTCACGTGAAAAAGTAAGTACACCCCATGTAAAGTTTTGACTTTTTCAACATACAGCTATTTGATCTTCATTTCAACAATATTCATAGATAAAGGTGATATAACATAACAAATATCATGAAACATTTACCTTTTGTAGTCCATTGTATAATTTAAATAAACATAAATGCAAATTTCGCATGTGGAAAAAAGTACACCCCGACATTTATCACTACTTCAAATACCTAAAATTAGAATCAGGTGCACCAGCTAAGGTGCAAATGATGAGAACATCGTTAGAGAGGATCTTGGAGGAACCTGTCTTATTTAAACCTCAGACATTTAGTTTGGTTTGCTCTTTGTTGATGAAGTGTGCGGCGTCACCATGCCTAGATCAAAAGAGCTCTCTGAGGCCTTCAGAAAGAAGGTTATAGATGCCTACGAGTCTGGGAAGGGATTTAAAAAGATCTCCAAACAATTTGAAATCAATCATTCGACTGTCCGGAAGATCATCTACAAGTGGAGAAGATTCAAAACAACTGCCAACTTGTTCAGGCCAGGCCGCCCCAGCAAGTTCAGCCTGAGAGCAGACCCCAAGATGCTGAAAGAAGTCTGTAAGAACCCCAGAATGTCATCACGGGACCTACAGGTAGCTCTTGCCACTGTTGATGTCAAAGTGCACGAGTCTACCATTAGAAAGAGGCTGCACAAATTTGATCCACATGTGAGGGGTGCCAGGAAGAAACCTTTGCTGTCCAGAAAGAACATCAGGGCAAGACTAAAGTTTGCCAATTAACACCTGGGCAAAGACCAGCACTTCTGGAACAATGTGCTCTGGACAGATGAGTCAAAGGTAGAGCTATTTGGCCACAGTACCAGAAGACATGTTTGGCGAAAACCAAAGACAGCATTTGACCACAAGAACCTGATACCAACTGCAAAGCATGGTGATGGAAATATTATGGTTTGGGGGCAGCTTTGCTGCATCAGGGCCTGGGCAGCTCACCATCATAGAATCCACAATGAATTCTTCATTGTACCAGAGGGTGCTTGAGGATAATGTGAGGCCATCTGTCGGGAAGTTGAAGCTCAACCGAAGGTGAACCTTGCAACATGACAATGACCGTAAACATACCAGTAAATCCACCAAGGAATGGCTGAAAAGAAAGAAATGGAGGGTTCTGGAATGGCCAAGTCAAAGCCCGGATCTAAATCCCATTGAGATGTTGTGGGGGATTTGAAACGAGCTGTGCATGCAAGAAACCCCTCAAACATCGCACAGCTGAAAGAATTCTGCATGGAGGAGTGGGCAAAAATTTCTCCCAGTCGATGTCAGAGAATTGTAGACAGTTATAAGAAAGGTCTACTTGAGGTTGTTTCTGCCAAAGGGGGCAATACCACCTATTAGAGCCAAGGGTGTACTTACTTTTTCCACATGCGAAATTTGCATTTATGTTTATTTAAATTATACAATGGACTACAAAATGTAAATGTTTCATGATATTTGTTATATTATATCACCTTTATCTATCAATATTGTTGAAATGAAGATCAAATAGCTGTATGTTGAAATATGTTGAAAAAGTCAAAACTTTACATGGGGTGTACTTACTTTTTCACGTGACTGTATGCTCTACTGAGTGCCGTTCTAGTTCTACCTGTAATGAGGTCTTTGAGTTCAGCTAAGATTGTCCTGTTTTGCATGCTATTGGAAGGCAGTGTTGTGAACTGAGAGAAGTTAATTAGGGTAAAGTGTCACGTTATATGTCCTTCCTGTCTGAAGCAGCAAAGGCCATGCAAGGTAAGGAGTGACCCCCCAAGAGGACAATTAATATGAGGTCACCCAGCACAAGACAGCCTTCCCTCCGGCATTGGCATGGACCTAAGGAAGTGACATCAATGTTATCAATCTAGTGCAGGGCCCCTGTGAGAACCCTCCCACTGATGCACTAATGCGGTATATTATTGGCTGGACCCATTGGAAAGGAGAAAGCCACAATGTTGCTGTGGGCATGTCCTGATTGGGCTGACAGCAGGAAGGCACCATCTGTTTTTTGCGACCTATCAAGGCACCATCTCAGATTCCGTGCCATCACACGAGGACAGGAGTTTGGAGGAGTTACTCTATAAACACCTGAGGAGCGTCATTCTCTCTTTTACTGGGGGGGGGGGGGGGGGGGGTGTTGATTAGTGGCAGCTCTTTTTCTGGGGACCCCGTTTGGTGTTGGAGTTCCTCTGCTATCGGGGACACTTTGCTGTGGCATGATTTCTGCCCATTATAGGGCTGCCCTGCTCTACTCTTAAACTGTTCCCTCGTAGACATTTGAGCTCTATGCAATCTTTGCCTGGTTTGTCTGTTTGTGCATGTGGGAATGAATGACTGGACCCATATAAGTGTAGTTTTATTGTACCAAAAGGATTGATTTATTTACAATTATTGTTCTTCATCATTCGTCTTCGTCAAGCTAGACCCACCAATTTTCATGTCTCTTGCCTGAGTCTTGCGCTTAAGAAAAGCCTATTTCATAAGACTACGCGTGTCTCCTCTGCAAACCACCTTCCATGCGTTGCTCATTTTAGCGACATTGGTAAATCCCTGCTTGCGCAAATTAGTGTAACATCCTGATAACCGGCGAGGAGTTAGTCCACATTAGGACTAGGATTGGTCGTCTCCACTAAGACGGGTGATCACCTCCAAATTGTCTTTACGTCAGCCATCTGCAAAGTTATTGTTTCGGTGTTTTGCAGCTCTTCACTTGACCCGGTATTATCTGTCACAACGTGAGACCATACATACATACATACATACATACATACATACATACATACATACATGCACACCCTGCCACTACATCTCCCTTCTATTGGTTCACGAGTTATCAAACAGAGTGACCACTATATTCGTCATGGGTGTGTGTCTGTCTGTCTGTCTGTCTGTGTGTGTGTCTGTGTGTGTGTCTGTGTGTGTGTCTGTCTGTCCGCAGCATAACTACCCGATGATATCATCCAGTCTTGATGAAACTTGGGTGGGAGGTTGATATCATGATATAGTTGTGTCCTGCCTGGAGTGGGCGTATTGCGCCCATTGTGGGCGGAGCCACGCCCAAAAAAGATGTCTTTTTCGGGGGTAATCAATTTCAAGCTACATCTTCTCCGAGGGAGTTGGTGGAATCTGACAGGGGTTTCGATATTTGGTTAGGTCAATGTCATGTGTCTTGCCCCACGGAGCTCGATTTTTCATTTTCGCCCGAAGGTCAAGGTCACAAGGTCACAAAATTTAGAAAAGTCGATTTTTGATGGTTTTATTACATTGTTTGCTTCCTGATAGGGTGAAATGTTGTACATGATCTTATATTATCACATACATCATGAAATACAAGTTTTCCAACAAATTTCAGAATCTTCAACCTTTGACCTTTGAAAGTCACAAAGGTCAACTTTTCAAAGTTGTCGGAATCTAACCGAATTTTCGGTATTGTGTAGCTAACTAACCCCATAACTGATTATACATTATTTTCTATCTCATTTCAATGTCAGTAACCTTCATTTTGACATTTCCAGGCCAGCACCACACACAATTACGTACAGCTGGCTCTTAAAGGTTTGCGCACGCAGCGCATTGGGGGCCCTTTGTAAATAGGCATGTCCAACGCATGTCGGGGGCCGACAGCTGCCACGTGGGCCCCCGACCCCCCAGTCCGGGCCTGTTTCGGTTATAGTCCGTCCTTCATCATTGAATACCGCTCGCTCGCAGCAGGAAGGCACCATCTGTTTTTTGCGACCTATCAAGGCACCATCTCAGATTCCGTGCCATCACACGAGGACAGGAGTTTGGAGGAGTTACTCTATAAACACCTGAGGAGCGTCATTCTCTCTTTTACTGGGGGGGGGGGGTGTTGATTAGTGGCAGCTCTTTTTCTGGGGACCCCGTTTGGTGTTGGAGTTCCTCTGCTATCGGGGACACTTTGTTGTGGCATGATTTCTGCCCATTATAGGGCTGCCCTGCTCTACTCTTAAACTGTTCCCTCGTAGACATTTGAGCTCTACACAATCTTCGCCTGGTTTGTCTGTTTGTGCATGTGGGAATGAATGACTGGACCCATATAAGTGTAGTTTTATTGTACCAAAAGGATTGATTTATTTACAATTATTGTTCTTCATCATTCGTCTTCGTCAAGCTAGACCCACCAATTTTCATGTCTCCTGCCTGAGTCTTGCGCTTAACAAAAGCCTATTTCATAAGACTACGCGTGTCTCCTCTGCAAACCACCTTCCGTGCGTTGCTCATTTTAGCGACATTGGTAAATCCCTGCTTGCGCAAATTAGTGTAACATCCTGATAACCGGCGTGGACTTAGTCCACATTAAGACTAGGATTGGTCGTCTCCACTAAGACGGGTGATCCCCTCCAAATTGTCTTTACGTCAGCCATCTGCAAAGTTATTGTTTCGGTGTTTTGCAGCTCTTCACTTGACCCGGTATTATCTGTCACAACGTGAGACCATACATACATACATACATACATACACACCCTGCCATTACATCTCCCTTCTATTGGTTCACGAGTTATCAAACAGAGTGACCACTATATTCGTCATGGGTGTGTGTCTGTCTGTCTGTCTGTCTGTCTGTCTGTCCGCAGCATAACTACCCGATGATATCATCCAGTCTTGATGAAACTTGGGTGGGAGGTTGATGATATGATCTAGTTGTGTCCTGCCTAGAGTGGGCGTATTGCGCCCATTGTGGGCGGAGCCACGCCCAAAAAAGATGTCTTTTTCGGGGGTAATCAATTTCAAGCTACATCTTCTCCGAGGGAGTTGGTGGAATCTGACAGGGGTTTCGATATTTGGTTAGGTCAATGTCATGTGTCTAGCCCCACGGAGCTCGATTTTTCATTTTCGCCCGAAGGTCAAGGTCACAAGGTCACAAAATTTAGAAAAGTCGATTTTTGATGGTTTTATTACATTGTTTGCTTCCTGATAGAGTGAAATGTCGTACATGATCTTATATTATCACATACATCATGAAATACAAGTTTTCCAACAAATTTCAGAATCTTCGACCTTTGACCTTTGAAAGTCACAAAGGTCAAATTTTCAAAGTTGTCAGAATCGAACCGAATTTTCGGTATTGTGTAGCTAACTAACATCATAACTGATTATACATTATTTTCTATCTCATTTCAAGGTTAGTAACCTTCGTTTTGACATTTCCAGGCCAGCACCACACACAATTATGAACAGCTGGCTCTTAAAGGTTTGCGCACGCAGCGCATTGGGGCCCTTTGTAAATAGGCATGTACACCGCATGTCGGGGGCCGACAGCTGCCACGTGGGCCCCTGACCCCCCAGTCCAGGCCTGTTTCGGTTATAGTCCGTCCTTCATCATTGAATACCGCTCGCTCGTGAACCATACTCGTGAACCACAATACTCTACCGCCTCTGACATCAACTCATCCTGGGAATTCTTCCAAAGTAAATTGCTCTCTCTCATGCACAGATTTATCCCATCTCGCCTTCAGTTGTCATACCCTTCCTCCCATCCATGGGACACGGAATCTTGTGGTGAGGCTGTTGCCCAGAAACAACTTGCTTTCGTCTCCTGGAAAGCAAATCCAACGGAAGGAAATTTCATTTCCTTTCACAAAGCCCGAAACAAGTGTGTGTCCACCCTCAGGAGAGCCAGGAAACAATATCTCTCCGTTCTCAAGACCGAACTCTCTTATCTGTCTCCCTCTTACAAATCCTGGTGGCGTCTGGTCAAATCTGTTTCTGGTGTTTGTTCCCCCTCCATCCCTTCCCTCACCTCAAACAGCTACACGGCTGACTCCGCACGTGAAAAAGCTGAATGCCTCAACTCTGTGTTTGCCTCTAAATCTTGTGTCCCAAACCCATCCCTCTCTGTACCCACCGTACCCAGCTGCTCCTGGACTCTGTGTCCTTTCCTCCTGACAAGGTGGAAAAGTTTCTGTCAACCCTCGACTCTGATTCTGCAACTGGACCTGACGGCATCAGCCCACGGGTCCTAAAATCCTGTTCTTCCGCTCTTTCACTCCCTCTCTCTGTTCTCTTCGCCCCCTCTCTTTTTCTCAAGGTCATCTGCCATCTGCTTGGAAATCAGCCAACATCACCGCTTTGCACAAAAAATGTGGAAAAACACATCCTAACAACTACAGACCAATCAGCCTTCTCCCAATTTATCAGCAAAGTCATGGAATCCATCATTGCTTCGGATATGAAATCTTTCCTCTTCTCCAATGGCTTGATCTCTGATCATCAATTTGGTTTCAGACGTGGTCACCATACTCTGGACATGCTGCTTCTGCTTTCTCAACAATGGATGGAGGTCCTCAATGCCAAACAGGAAATTAGTGCTGTCTCCCTTGACATATCACGTGCCTTCGATACGGTCTGGCACACCGCTCTGCTCACCAAACTCTCCTCCTTTGGTATCCATGGAAATCTCCACGCATGGCTGGCAGACTTCTTCTCTAGTCGTAGTGAATGTGTGGCCCTGAATGGGTTTCTCTCATCTCCTCTTCCTGTTCAGGCTGGAGTTCCCCAAGGCAGTGTCCTGGGCCCTGTGCTTTTTCTGGTCTTCATCAATGATCTCTCTGACTCTCTTGAAAATCCTCTCTATCTCTTTGCTGATGACTCCTCTCTCTCGCTCCATTCCTCATCCCTCAGATCGGCAGTCTGCAGCCTCCTCACTCTCTGCAGACCTGGACAAAATCACAGACTGGGCAAACAAGTGGAACATGTCTTTCAATCCTGACAAATCTCACACTCTTGCTATGTCTCTCCGAAAAGACCGACTGGACAACCCTCCCATCCACTTTTAGTCTACTTGCCAAGCCTAAAGAGCCCTCTTGTGAACCCGGAAATGTTGAGTACCCCAACGTTTTAAGTTAGAAATGTACAGTATGGGTCCCCAGCACTTAGAAACTGCCGGATGCTAACTTGCATATGTTGGGCAATTAGCAAAATTAGCATTAATAGCATTAACCCTTTCAAACATAGGCCTGGGACACTGAAATTTCTGTTTCGCTCTATTGATCCGTTTGAATGCTTCGTGTGAGCAAACTATTTGAAGGATCTGTATGAAATTTGGACATAATACACTTAGACAGATATGCTTTCCGTGAGTGTTCTTATAAAAATTTCCTGCGATCAAAATTTCATGTGAAAAAGGGATGTAAAAGCCATGGATTTTTTTTCACCCAACATTTTTTTGCGCGGTTAGTGCCCCTACTCTCATGTTGAGCTACAGTTTCAATGTTAGTGTTTATTTGAACAGATCGTAACCTGGAACGTTCAACGCACTAAGCCCCATCTCGCCAGCTGCTATAGTTTTTGAGATATTGAGTATTTAGATACATTTTTAGTTTTTTTTTGAGTATTCAAAATTTGCAGTACCAATAGGTGCACACATAAATTTCTGTCTGACAGTTATGAAATTTGGTGATCTTATAGAGTTTTGGACGCCCTTTCCAACAGTGTATTTAGAATTTTGCTGTGACAGAAATGACGTCATTTACGAAAAATTTACGAAATTAACTATTTTTGGGATCACCAAGTGACCATAGGCTCTGCTAGGGTTAATTAGAATAATCGCTTGTATTGACAATATTTCATGTATGTATGTAGGCTGGTGCCTCTACAATAACTTTTTTTTTTCTTTTTTTTCCAGGTTGGCATGGCAGGGAAATGCCTATTCACGCCCTGCGACGGCAGGGACAATGACTTCAAAACGTCCGGATCCATAGGCATAGCATCTCTACTTAATAGGAGTGAAGAGCTTGGAGATACAGCTATACATGAGACTTTGTCAAACATCATTGCTACCCATGGTGCTACATCAGCCTCCGTATTATGTCACAAATCATGTTATAGCTCATATACCTCTAGGTCGAGAAATGTAAAACGTAAGTCGGACGCAAGTAATAGTCAGCCAGGAAAGCGAATTCTTCGCTC
Source organism: Myxine glutinosa (assembly GCF_964187855.1). Classification (NCBI taxonomy): domain Eukaryota; kingdom Metazoa; phylum Chordata; class Myxini; order Myxiniformes; family Myxinidae; genus Myxine; species Myxine glutinosa. Next base: position 281,662,339 of record NC_136261.1, read on the forward strand.
TAAAGTATCTGCCTTCGAGTATTCGAAAGACTGTCTGTTCTGTGGTCTCATTTGTGAACCAAAAGACCCCAAACACCCTGAAAGGTGGAAGCCAGTTAAACAATGCCAGACTGTAGACAGACAAGGTATTCCACCCTTCAAAGACGTCATCTTGTCTAAATGTGATGAGCGCCAGGATGACTGGGCTGAGGTAGTGGCGCTACGGGTGAATGGCGTCGTGGAGCTGCCTGCAGCTGATGCGCAGTATCACACCAAGTGCTACAATGACTTTAGGAAGGTGTCTATTGACTCAAGTGCAAGTGATAGTTGTAAACCAGTTGATAGCTGCTTAGCTGCTGTCATTGACCATATGAATGCAAACAAGTCGGTCACCTGGACTGTGTCAGAGTTACATGATGTATATGTAGTTAATTCTGGGGACTACTGCAGGAAGCAGATGCTATCCAACTTGTGTGATTATTATGGTGACACTATAGTTGTACTTAGGGTTGAAGGGTGCGATACTATTGTTGGCTTTAGACAGTGCGTTGGTAAGTCACTCAAACTAGTAAAACAAGCTGAAACCTCTAGTGCTGATGATGATGTCACCAAGCTTGTCAGGAGAGTGCGAGCAGAGGTCCGGAATATTCCCTTGCCCCGTCAATATGACCTTGGCAGCTTCCGACATGACAAGGTCGTTCAAGCCACAAGTCCAACCCTTCTGAAGCTTGTCTCCAGTCTCGTGTCCAAGGAAGGAAAAGTGACTAAACCATCACTTACACTCGCTCAATGCTTCCAGCAGCACATCAGTAGGAGCTGGAATCAGACAACTCTGGAGCTTGCTGTCAAACTCCACCACAAGTATGGCAGCTCAGAACTGGTTCAGAACCTACATGAGCATGGCATTGTCACTACCTACGATGAAGTCCTACGGTTCCGGAAGTTAGCTGCCAAATATACTTCTGAGGACCCAGATAAGTTCCTGCGCGCAGTCGGCCTGGAGAGGCACATCGGCCCTATCCACAGTTGGGGTGATAATTTTGATCTTGTGGTCTTCACACCCAATGGTCGTACTCATGGTCTATTGGTGCTGGAAGGTGGGTATCACATGTAACCTGCAAATGGAGAGATGGGATGGCACTATTCTCAACATCAATTCGACAGTAGAGAATCTCGGTGAGCAGTGTCGCTCCATTCTGGCTATGCATGCTCTCTCCGGATGTGACACCACCTCCTATCCCACGGGGAAAGGGAAGGTGTCCGCACTCAAGGCCATGAGAGTAGTACCTGGTGACCTGCTTCACTTCATCGGAGAGGAGGGAGCTACTGATTTACAGATTACAGAGGCAGTGAGTGGTTTCTTCCTGGCTCTGTACAACGAGAGGGAGTCGGCATCTCTGAACGTCGCCAGATATGACATCTACCGAAAGCGCAAAACCCCCCCAGCACTGAAGACACTGCCTCCTACAGAGCGCAACGCTCTCCTCCATGGACGGCGTGCCCATCTACAGGTGCCGCTTTGGAAAGCAGCAGACTGCCCTGACCCACCAGCTGTGGACATAACAGAGTTTGGATGGAATAAGAAGGAAGGCGAGAAGGGAGAGGAAGTCATCATGCCCATCCTGGATGCAAGCCCCGTTGCTCCTCCTGCCGTGTTGGAAATGATCAGCTGTAGCTGCAAAGCTGGGTAAAAGCCCTGTTTAACAGCAAAGTGCAGCTGCGTAGCTGCAGGCCTGGCCTGTACCAGCTACTGCTTCTGCAAAGGCTCTGATAGTACATGTTGCAACACACTCACACACTCACAGCAAGAAGAGCAATATGCCAAGAATGTAGAGTCAGGAGAAGAAGATGAAGACGATGAGGATGAGTTTTATGATGAGGATATGCTTTATAACAGTGCAGAGTAGTAGAAGTAAGTGCAAGACGCTCTTTCTTGATGGAAGTTTTATGTTGTGTAACTAGTGCACATATTTTTCAGCTCTGATAATTTTGGGTATACTTGTGTTTTAATTTTGAGGATATTATTTACCCATAGTCATATTATTCTAGTTTGGTATGGTACTTGCCTTTGTTACCTCTAATACCTGTGAATAAAAGTGGAGCAATAGAGCGAAACAGAAATTTCAGTGTCCCAGGCCTATGTTTGATAGGGTTAATGCTATTAATGCTAATTTTGCTAATTGCCCAACACATGCAAGTTAGCATCCGGCAGTTTCTAAGTGCTGGGGACCCATACTGTACATTTCTAACTTAAAACTTTGGGGTACTCAACATTTCCGGGTTCACATTGCTGGCAAGTAGACTATTTCTGAATAATCCTCTCCAAAAAGTTCTGTCACTCAAGCTTTTGGGTCTCACTATCTGCCATGATCTTTCCTGGGAAAACCACATTTCAAATCTGGCCTCCAAAGCCAGTCGCCGACTGGGCATCCTCCGTCGTGCGAAGTCCTTCCTTGGCACACCTGAGCTCCTCACCACATACAAGGCTTTCATCCGCAGCTCAATGGAATACTGCTCTCCCCTCTGGGCTGGTACTCCTGCCTCACACCTAGCTCGTCTTCATGCTGTTGAAACCAAAGCGTTCAGAATCATTGGAATCTCCCGCGATGAAGCTAACTCCAAGGGCCTTTCACTCACTCACCGCAGGCAGGTTGGTGGTCTTTCCGTCTTCTACCGACTCCTCTCTGGCCTTGCCCCCCCCCCCCCCCCAGCTCTCTCTGGGCTCTGTCCCCCAAATATTCCTACAGGTCGCACAAGATCTGCCTGCAACCCTCTTATAGTTAAACTGCCAAAATCAAGACTCTCTGCTCACCTTCACTCCTTCATTCCTCTTTTCTCCCGCCTCTGGAACAAACTCCCTCACTCTCTTCAATCCCACTCCACCCTCCAGGTCTTTAAAACAGCTGTTTACCACCATCTCTTATCTTCCCCCATCCAAAACCTTGATCTTTTCTACCCCCGCTAATTTCACCCCAAATCCACTTTTTTGAAATACCAACTTCTGTCCTGGAAGTCTTTGGTGTCCTTGTGTTTTAGACTTCTCCCACCCCCCCCCCCCCTTCCCACGCCTCCTCCCCCGAAGCCCTCTCCCTCCCACACATCTCCCTGCTCTCAAATGTTATGTTTGTGTGCTTCCCCTTCTCTCCCCATCTTGTCTTCCGCTCCCTCTTTTTATATACGTATTTTGTTTGTCTGTTTGATTTGTTTGTGAAATAAATGTTAGCTCTTTCACGAGCCTCGATTCTGTATACAAAAAAAAAAAAACCAAGAAAAAAAAACCATCGTCGTCTCCTGACTTGTCAATCTTAAAATTGTTAATTCGGTATCATTGGATAGTCTGCAAAAACCTAGCTGGGTTCATTAACGACCTCCACGGTTTGGATAATCTGCCTGCCCTGCTGAGTCTTGCTCCACACCAGGTGCTGTTCCATTCGTTGAGGTATTTCCCTTCAATTGTTCCAAGGGGTCGTTTTTTTATGACAATGAGCCTTTCCCTTTGCCTGTACTTTCTACTTTTAAAATACCTAAAAAGACATCAGAAGCTGTCAAAATCTCAGTTGTTGTAATCTCAGTTGTCAAAAAAAAAAAACCTTTTTAAAATAGCCATTTCTTCATAAATAAGCAGTACGAATTGGAATCTTTAATGATGTAAAATGAGAGTGGATTCCAAAAAACAAGAGATCGAGAAAAATGAGAATACTGGGATACCCTAATCCTGAGAGCTCATACGTGGATTATTGCACTATTACTTGTACTCGTAAACCAAAATCAATGGAAATGTCTTATTACACATGCCTATTGATTTCTGCAAACACAAAATACGGGGAAACATCTTACAACATACCATTTCAGGGCATCACTGCATCAACCACACATAGATGGATATATTTGTATGCAGCCTGTGGCTGCTTGGCTGCATCATTTCCTGGGGGTGCGGCTGTGCCACTGATGCAATGCCCTCTTATACCAGCTAGCCGGTACTCATTTTGCCGACCACGGAAGGATAACAGGCTGAGTCGACCCGCCTGGTGTTATTTACAACGGCCATAACAGGGGCTTGAAACTCAAGACCATAGGATCTTAAACCAGCCACCTTACCGTTAAGCCAAAACCAGGCTTAGCACACTCGACAACATCAAGACGGCCGTAGAATAATCGATGGTCACGTGCTTTCCAATGAGCCACTCCTCAATCAAATCAGATGAAAAACTGCCATTTGGCAATGCATCTGCAGTGGGAACTGCATCGTGGAATACTCAAAGCTATTGAGGGGAAGTTAGGCCAGATTTGCTATCAGGATCATGGCAGTTTCACGTGTCTTTCAGGCAATATGTATTAAAAGAGCCTGTAACTATGCAAAAATTGGACATCATTGGACATCATTGGACATCCCTTCTTTTGGTTCAAAGGAAGCACAGGAAATCAACTGTGTTGGTAAAATGAATGGATAACAAATGGATGAATAACCTTTTCCTCCATCAAAGGCTGTTTTAGTATAAAAATAATTTTCGGGTTGCAAACTGGAACATCACGTTTCCTGGTACAAGAGTATTTTCAAACATGGTGCTGTGAATGTGAACGTTGTAGACTGGCGATTGTACCAGGTAAAACGTGGTAAGGATTATTAACTTTATTTCTTAAACTTAAAATTCAAAATTCATTTAAAATTCAAAAAAAAAACGTTTCTACACTGGAATCAATAGCCCAAGTGCAAATGAGTTATTTAGTACAAGACATGCCGGGAAGGGCAATCAAATACATTCCTCCCAAAGCACAATACAGTATACATCATTACTGTCACTCAATATGGCATGTAAAGGGCCCGTTTACCATGACATCAGCAGAGTGCTCATTGCCTTATGACCAGATTCACTGGCAACACAGTCTCGTGTTGCCAGTTATAATCAAGCACTGATCCAGTAAATGAAAAGTATGGGTTTGGAAAAATTAATGTGGGAAGGGAGGAGAGGGAGCTAATTAGGAGGAGGGGACTACATATTCCAACTAGAACAGCACTCAGTAGATAGAGCACATACCTCCGCCATACTTTAGAGTTCACATTTTGTATCCCATTGATAGGCCAGATCTGGATTCGTACCTGAACCAAAATCTGATCGGTTTGTTCTCGTCATCTACCCAACTCATACACCAAGTTTTGTAATAATCCATCCATAACTTTTTGAAATACTGTGCTATGTATAGTTTTTGGCCATTTCTCTCAATGGTGAATAATCAATTTAAAAAACGATAGTATCCGGATCCAGATGCGGACCTTCCCCAAAATCTCATCAGTTGGTCCTTGTCACACACCCAACCTATACACCAAATTTCTTCAGAATATGTCCACAACTTTTTGAGATATTCTGCTCCCAGACAGACGAGACAGAGTGAAAACAACCTCCGTCCACCTTCGGTGGTGGTAATAACTTGTGCATCAAATTCCAGAAGAGTTGCACCCAAAAATGCCATAAATCAAATTGATTTATGGTAAATAACCTGATTTTGACATCAGAAACAATAAAAGGAATTTTATGATAAAGCAACAGTTTGTCCCAGACAAAAAGCATGATTAAAATAATAAGAACAATAAAAAAAAGACAAAATGTCATAGCCTCCATGGTTTTAGTCATTTTGCTGTACGGAGTTAAAAGCAGTCAGTCGACCATCTTTGGTCAGATTACAAAACAAAATCTACATATATGTATACTCTCATGTATTGTCCTTGTGCCAAGTTTGAACAAAAACGGTCCATGTATGTCTGAGAAATGTTTGGGGACACGTTTAAGTAACAAAATGGTCACCAGTCGGCCATCTTGGATCTGATCTCGAAAGAAAATGGCGTGCACATGTAAGCCATCATTCATTATCTGTTTGTCAAGTTTGAACAACATTGGTAAATGCATTTCCGAGAAATGGTTGAGATAGTGTTCAACATCCGTTTTTTTTTTGTTTTTTTTTACAATGGCCGCCAGTCTACCAGTCGACCATTTTTGATCAGATTGCAAAATAAATTGAGGCTCACGTGTATGCCATCATTTACTGTGCTTTTGCCAAGTTTGAACAAAATCGGACCATGCATGTTCAATAAATGTTTGGGGACACGTTTAAGTAACAAAATGGCCACCAGTCGGCCAACTTGGATTTGATCTCGAAAGACCATGAGGCGAATATGTAAGCCATCATTCATTATCTGTGTGCCAGGTTTGAACAACATTGGTAAATGCACGTCCGAGAAATGGTTGAGGACGTGTTCAACATCGGGTTTTTTACAACTAAAATGGCCGCCAGTCGGCAATCTTTGATCTCATCGCGAAACAAAAGGATGTGCATATGTATACCAGCATGTGTTGTCTTTGTGCCAAGTATGAACAAAATCGGGCCATACATCTATAAGATATGGTTGTGGACGCATGCATGGATGGATGGACGAGACCCAATCCATAAGACCCCGTTTTTACTCAATGGAGTCCAATGGGGAAGTCCAATGGGGGCTGATAATAATAATATTTTGCTCATACATCTAAGCATCTGGAACATCTGGATCCTGGTCTATATTGGCACTTCAAAACCTCCAGTTTTGCAGTAATTGGGGAAAATATTATGCCATTTTGTGCCATCTATACCAATCAAATTTGCAGCTTGCCATCTCAGCGTTGGTGAATAGAGATTCAGACAAAATTGGGGCTCGTCAGAAATATAGATCGGGCTCGGAAAAGCAAAGCAATAGTTGAAAAGACCCTTCCCATGTGCTTTTTCTCAAGAATGTGTGGAGTAACGTGTTCTCTGGACTCTATAATTAGGCTTGGGTTGGGCAGTGTGAATGTGGCAGAAGCATTTATAGGCCTATAAGTTGGCATCCTCCTTTGTCCAGATTTCCTTGTATCTCCTCACAGGTTGAGAAACAATTTTGCAGCGACTTATTTTTTAAGTCTGGTCTATTTTTTTTTTCTTTGTATAGGGTCAAGGCTCGTGGAAGAGCTAGTACATTGAACAGATCAGGACATAACAGGATAAAATAAATAGTGGAGGGAGGTGGGAGGGTTGGGAGTTGAAGAACAAGATAGAGCGAGACTTGGACAAACAATGGGTGTGGGGAGAAATGGGGGGTGGAGGGGGAAGACATGAAAGGATGCATGGAGTGGACAGGATGGATACATAAGGAAGCTCTCAGGAAAGAAAAACTGGAAATTTAGGAGGAGGAGGGTTTGGATTGGATGGAGAGGTCACAAGGGTAGAAAATATCATGGTCTTAGATCTGGGATGATGTGAGATGGTGGTCAACAGCTGTCTTGAAAACTGAAGCATCAAATGAAATTGAAGAGAATGTTTTCAAACAAATCCAAAATACATGTTGGTTCCACAGATGGGGAAAAAGAGGAACAAATGAGTAAAGGTGAGCAGTGATCCTGGATTTAGGTAGTCACACCAGATGAGGGTTGATGGTGGACTGTGCTTTAGGTAGTCACATCAGATGAGGGTTGATGGTGGACTGTGCTTTAGGGAGTCACATCAGATGAGGGTTGATGGTGGACTGTGCTTTAGGGAGTCACATCAGATGAGGGTTGATGGTGGGCTGTGCTTTAGGTAGTCACACCAGATTAGGGTTGATGGTGGACTGTGCATGCCCTGCAAAAACCTTGGGGGGGGGGGGGGTACAAAGCACGGATAGAGCAGAGGGTGCAAGACCAGAAAGGAGGTGCTGGAAGAAAGAGAGACCACTGACCTGTGTGCGATAGGAAGTGTTAGACTCATAGACTCGACTTCAGTTTGTAATCTTGATGGCCTTGGTTTCCACAGCGTCAGGCTGAGCAAGATGTGAAGCTGGGGAGCCATCCCAGAGAGGACAGCAGTACTCCATCAAGCTGTGGATGAAGGCCTTGTAGGTGGATCAGAGTTCAGATGTGCCAAGGAAGATCGTGGCTGATAGTGAGACCCATGAGTTTGAGAGTGCATTTCTTTCAAGAGGATTGTAAAGAAAGTAGATATGAGGATTTCAACCTCGTCTCTCAGCCAACACTTACAAAGGCAGTGGTTAAGTATGCTGTCTAAAGCCAACACAAGAGGAGGTTGATTTTGGAAGTATGTAAATGTCTGAGAAGAATGTAAAGCACAAGTGGCATTGAAGGCTGTATGCTGACATTTTATAGTTTTCCTCAAGGAATTCTCATATTTCTTTCACATTTATAATGGTATGCAAATGGCTTGGCTAGTTGCTGCATGCTTGGTTGGAGCATGGTCAGTGCATGCAGCGTATCGTTCTAAGATGCCTTGATGCAGGGCTGCTTTTGGAACTTTCTCTGAAAGGGTTATGCTCAAAATTTACCCCAAGTCTACATATTTCCCAGACAAGGGTTATTGGAGAATGGGATTTGCTATGTACTAAATCATTACAATTGGAGAGCATCACGGAGCCACTGTTGTGTCGGTTCTGGGATGAGGAGAATGGGGCAAAGGGGAGATATAACCCCCTACCTTTCGCTAAAATGGTGGAATTAGCCCAAATTATTTAGCCATTAAGAATGGTAATTTACCGACCTGAAATCAGTCTTACGGATTTGTCATTTTCTACCATAAAAATGAAGACTTACTTTTAATATTCTTTATTGTAATAGTATTGTTACATAAGGGGTGTAGCAAAACATTTTACCTTTTTTTCCCCCGAGGCATGCTTCCTTTGATGCACGTCAAAATAGCCGAGAATAGAATAACGCACATGCGACGCATTGTTCAGTCCGCGACAAAACCATCACAGCAACGACAAGCGAAGAAAAAGTGACTACATGGACGCAAGGTACGCACACGGCACGTACGCACGCACACGTCATGTCCGAAAGCGTGCACAACCGCAACGGGTTCTCGGGGGGAAAAAAGGTAAAATGTTTTGCAACACCCCTTACTATTATGTATGAGGCCTGGTGTTGGCTTAGCGGTTAGGGTGCCAGCTTGGGATCCTAAGATCCTGTGTTTGAATCCTGGTCGATCGCTGAATTAACGCCAGGGGGGTTGATTCAGCCTGTCATCCTTCCAAGGTTGACAAATTGAGTACCAGTTCACTGGTAATTCCCTGTGTCGCAAAAGGCGACTAACAGGGTTGGCGGCAGGAAGGGCATCCGGCCATAAAACATTGCTTCAAAAAGGGGACCACGGTGCCCAAAAGAGGCCAACCCCTGCTCTGCGAGGAAAAATGCCCTCTAAAGGCGGTTCATTGTAATAGTATTGTTGTTTAGATTTGTAAATGGAATTGTGATGATGGAGATAAAAATGAGAGAAATTGTATTAGACAGGAAATGGAATTGACAGACCGATCATGTGGTTTAATCTCTTTTGGTGACCATCTTGAATTGTGGACTTCAAGATAAAAATCCAGCTTGGAAACGTGATTTTCATAATCAGCAGGGTCGTTTTAGTCTAGAAAAGTATGCCACCAAAAATGAACATGACTTTCCGCTTACATTGCATTTTTCATGCGTAGTCTAATAAGGTGATTTGTGTTCTACAGTGTTAAAATATAGAATCCAATTGAAATTAAAATAAAGTTTTAAAGACTGTAGAATAAATCCCAATTTTCAGAAGTTTCCTGCTGCTGATGTACTCACTGCCTTTTACACCACCTTGTGTAACATGTTACATTAGTTCTTCATCCCTATTGTTTGTGTACTTTATGACATCCTTAAAAACAGCACGTTTCCTGTCTGAAATGATTTTCAATTTTGTTTCACTGCCAGACAGGCAGACAGAGAAAGAAATACCTTATTCCTCTGTGTGCATGTGCAATGGGGACGAGATTCCACACAATTGCCAAATTCAGTATAAGTATTGTACTGATAAACTGCAGGTTCGTGTTCCGATTAATTTTCCGATTTGTGTTCTCCAATGTTCAAAATATAAAATTCAATTCAAATTAAGTAGTTCCTCAATCATAGACCGACGTCTGAAGACAGACAGAGTGAACCAATTGATTAACCCCGCTTTGCGCTTCGTCCACGGGTAAATCACACAAACACACAAGCTCCACAATACCAACCCCAGACATCACAAAAACCAATTGTTCCTCTCTCATAACCCTCCTGCAACTGCTTAGGGTCCTCAAAAACTTCCCAAGCACTTGGATGCAACATTTCGTATTATTGACAGTCAATGCCTTGCCGACGTCTCGGCCTCAAATCAGAATGGGCCAAATATTCCATGTTTACTGATTGTGACCCAGGCAGTGCATTGTTCTGAGTGGAGTAGTCCCTCGAGCACTATATTGGGGGCAGGTGAGGGGTGCCGATTTCCAGTATACCCAGTTCTTGGTGTTGACATGCCCATAAAGAAGGAAATGGGTTTTATCAGAAAAGCAGGCATTGTCGAGGGAGTTAGGCCTTTCTTCAATGTTGTGTGCAAACCAATAGCCCACAGTCACTCTTTTCTGCATATGGTCTGCAGTCGGTTTGTGTTTAATCTGAAGTCTGTAAGGAAACAGTTTCACATCGTAAATAAGAATTCTTCTCACTGATTCAAGTGATATTCCAAGCTCTCAACTCCGACGGCTGAGAGATTTATTAGGGCTTCTGCCCACCGAAACATGAACAAGGTCAATGCTATTAGGAGACCTTCCAATGTGTTCTGCCTCCAGCACTTTTACTGTTCAGATTTGCGACATTGCCTTTTTCTCTTAACTTTTTGACCCAGGTAAATATCAGTGACTTGCAGGAAGGACACCGTGTAAGTTCCAAACTCTCATTTAACCTCGATTTGAGTCTTCTTGTAGGAGGGACAGAGTGGATCAAAACTACCATATTCCACTTAAGAGTTGTCCCGTCCGGTTTTGATTCTGATCGTCTGGGATTTGGCCGCAAAATGTAGGTAGGGTGCGAATCTGAATGATTTCCAGGTAGGGTGCGACATCAGTGAATATGCAGATCTTTGGAAGAAACACACATTTGACTGTCCAGTCTACTAGCATTGGCTTGAGGATGTTAAATATGTCACAGTATCTTTCAAATAAATAAAGAGTAGGGCCACTTCCAAATGCCATATTTGCCTATCAGTCCTTTACAAGGAAGGCCATGGAAAAACACCCAGTTTATTATTTGTCAAACACGAGAATGTTATACATTATGTGGACAGTTGTCGGCATATAAAAACCTCAAGCATCCTTCACAAGAGTGCAGACATCCTCGTTAAAAAAAAATCTCAAAAATCATTTTTTTCAAGTCTCAAGCATCCTTTTTACTGTTACCATAGCTCTGACACCAGACATGAAATAATTACGAGCGATACCCATGGAAACATCCACATTTAAAAACATAAAAGTTAAAGGTAAAAAGTGAGTGTACAAAACATGTCACAAAATAACAAATTATTTCAAAAAATAAAACAAGAACGTCACTCTGTAGAGAGCAAACCTCCACCAGGCTGAACAGTTTGTTTTGTATTCCACTTATAGGCCGGATCTGGATTCGGACTTGAACCAAAATCTAATCGGCTTGTTCTTGTCACCAAACCAACTCGTCCACCATGTTTAATCATAACTCGTCCATAACTTTTTTAAAGATCATGTTATATATCGCTTTACGCCCAATCTCTCAACGGTGAAGAATCACTTAAAAATTAAATAACTCTCGTATCCGAAACATATTCAGATCTTCACCAAAATCGAATCAATTGGTCTTTGTCACACACCCAACCTGTCCACCGAGCTTCATCCAAATCCATCCACAACTTTTTGAGATATCCTGTTATGTATCGTTTTTGGCCCTATCTCCCAATGGTGAAGAATCACTTTTAAAATTCTAGTAGCCGGATCCGAATCCGGATCTTCACCAAAATCTAATAATTTCGTGCTTGCCACATACGCTACATCTCCGCCAAATGTCGTTTGAATGTGTCCACAACTTTTTGAGATATGTTGTTCACAGACAGACAGACAAACAAACAGACAGACAGGGGTGAAAACATAACCTCCATCCACCTTCGGAGGCAGAGGTAATTAGAATGGCACCCATTAGAGCAGGGGTTCCCAACCTGGGGTACCCGCACCCCCAGGGGGTGTGAGATGGAATATCTGGGGGTGCGACAAAGAGTGGCTTGTGTCCTTGTCGTCGTGTGTCACGAGTCATCACTCAGCCATCTGCCAGTGTGCCTTTTGAACACTAGGGCATTGCCCGTACTATATCTATACACAAAGAATTAAGTTAAGCACCCCTACACAAAGAATTAAGTTAAGCACCCCCTAATCCTGTCCTGAACCTGAACCCCCTCGAGCACGTTTGGGACATGTTGGGACGACAAATTGCGAAGATGGTCCCTCCAATAGCCAATCGGGATGAATTGGAACGTGCATTACATCGGGAATGGAACAACCTGCCACAGCAACGCATACGACGGCTTACAGGGTCTATGAGACGTAGGGTTGAGTCAGTGATCCGATCACGTGGGTCCTACACACGTTATTGACGCAAAGATCGCTAGAGGTCTTCTCAGAACAATGACTGTACGTTAGAAAACATAAACGTCATCCACACTGTCCGTGATGGACCTATAGCTCCATACTTAAATTGAGGTGAAAATATGCCTAAAATTCCCAAAAAATTTCACCTTAAATTATTCAGAATAAAATATTGAAAACGGCATGATTGTTATGTTTTTATGTGACCATAATATCACTTCTCCAGAAAATATAGCAATATCATGGGTATATTACACTGTTTTGACGACAACAAACTTGTAATGTGCGAGGTTGTAAAAAAACGGGGGGGGGGTGCTTAACTTAATTCTTTGTGTATATATCTAAAATTATATCCCCCCCCCCTCTATTTACATGAAATGGTTTGGTCCAAAGCGAACGGCTTCCGGAGTTTGGTAAAGAAATCGCCATCGCGTGCACAAACGCGCAGGAAAGCGAATGAATCGCAAATTCGTTTTTATTAGTTTTAAAACATAGTTTAACGGCAACATAGTTTGCAAACGTGAAATAAATGAATACGCTCTCAAATGTGCCATCCGAGGCAGAGTGTGTCCTCCACGTTCGGCACACGCGATAGTTCGCTGCTCTCTGATTGGTTGAATCGTTTTTTGGACATAGCTCGGTAAGTAATTGTCCGATTAATATGAAACCTTGAAAAGGCACATCCTCGGGTCCCCAGCAATATACCTGGCAAGTTAAAAGTATATCGGACCCGTGGTTGTCGAGAAACAGCGGTCACAGACAAACAAACGTACAAACAGAGATTACTGGAATTATAGATAGACTAGGGCATGCCCGTACTATATATATGCCCGTACTATATATCTATCTAAAATTATATCCCCCCCCCCCCTCTATTTACATGAAATGGTTTGGTTCATTCGCAACGCCAAAGCGAACGGCGAACGGCTTGCGAGTACAGTGACAATCCCCCCCCTCTATTTACATGAATGGTTTGGTCCATTCGCAACGACCACAGAACCCCCCCCTCATGCAATGGTTTGGTCCAAAGCGAACGGCTTCCGGAGTTTGGTAAAGCAATCGCCATCGCGTGCACAAACGCGCAGGAAAGCGAATGAATCGCAAATTCGTTTTTATTAGTGATACGAATTGAATTGGGAGAAATTGGGAGATGAATGAATTGGGAGAAATAATGCGCATAAGAAATCGAATTACGTACCGTAATGGCGGTCAGCTCGTAACGCGCTCAGCTCCGCTCGTCTCACATCGGCCACGCCTACGCAACAAAGCGTTCTGTGATTGGATGCCGGAAAGCGTGCTGCCGGACAGTCGTCACTGTCCGGAAGTTCGCAAATCGCAGTTAGGATGAATCGTTTTAATTTAATCGCAGTTTGAATTCGTTTTAAAACATAGTTTAACGGCAACATAGTTTTCCAACGTGAAATAAATGAATACGCTGTCAAATGTGCCGTCCGAGGCAGAGCCTGATCGCCACGTTCGGCACACGTGATAGCTCGCTGCTCTCTGATTGGTTGAAGCGTTTTTTGGACATATCTCGGTAAGTAATTGTCCGATTAATATGAAACCTTGAAAAGGCACATCCTCGGGTCCCCAGCAATATACCTGGCAAGTTTCAAGTATATCGGACCCGTGGTTGTCGAGAAACAGCGGTCACAGACACACAGACACACAGACACACAGACACACAGACACACAGACACACAGACACACAGACAGACACACAGAGATTGCTGGAATTATAGATAGATGACATAAAACTTTTAAGTCTTTCTACTTCATTCATTTTTGTACACCACTCCTTTCCTATGCCATCTCCAGGCATTGCAAATCGTCACTGCCGGGCACCGAAGGGGGCTCGGCAGTGACGCACGCTGAAAGGGAGTACTCAGTTTTCACTCTGTTTGTTTGTTTTCTTGTTTTTTCGGACGATATCTCAGCCATCCTTTGAGCTAGGAAGCTGAAAGTTCGGCACAATAGTGAGCAAGTCCTTTGTCAAAAACAGTATTTTTTGTTTTTTCATTAATCAATTAATTGAGGAGTTATTTAATTATTAGAGATTAATTAAGTCTCTTTTATGTATCGTTTATGTTATGTTTATTAGACCCTGGTGTTACCCTGTTACCCTGGTGTAACAACCTGTAACCAGGGGTAACCAGGTTACCAGGGTAACACCAGGGTTATGGTTAAACACCAGGGTTTTATGTACCTGCATTGGTGTGTTCGGGTCCTGCTTGCAATAAATAAACATGAGTTCCCTTACAAGGAATTCCTAAAGAGAGGTATCCACTCCAGGTTACACCTCCAGGTTACTCCAGGTTACACCAGGTCCAGGTAACACCAGGTTACAGGTGGTGTAACCTGGTGTTAAACCCTGGTGTTATGTTATGTTATGTTATGTTTATGTTAAATGGAATGCAACCCTGGTGTTGGGCTAGCGGCTAGGGTGCCGGCTTAGGATCCTAGGATCCTGGGTTCGAATCCCAGTCGATCGCTGAATTAACGCCAGGGGGGTTGACTCAGCCTGTCATCCTTCCGAGGTCGGCTAATTGAGTACCAGTTCACTGGTAATTCCCTGTTTGTCGTTAAAGGCGGCAAAAAGGGTTGGCGTCAGGAAGGGCATCCGGCCGTAAAACATTGCTTCAAAAAGGGGACCAAAAAAAAAAAAACAACAACCACGGTTCCCGAAAAAGGCCAACCCCTGCTTTGCGGGGGAAAATGGCCTCTAAAGGTGGTTTTTTATAATTAAGTACTTATTTAATTAATCAAATTTCCTTTCTCTTCTGACCATTAACTCAGGCACCTTTTGAGTTAGGAAGCTGATATTTGGACATGCCAATGACCAGGTGATTTGGCTGCAAAGGCTATTTTTGATTTATTAATTAATCAATTAATCAATTAATCGATTAATTATTTAATTATTCGATTAATGACTAATTTTTTTTTTTTTTTAAGTTACAGATTCTGATGAAATGGTGGTGGTTTATGTGTTCTCTGACCGAATTGATTAATAATTTAATTTTTTTATGATTATTATTTATTTATTTTCATTATTAATCATTTTATTTATTTTCTTTCTCATTTGGCCAATATCTCAGGCACCTTTTGAGCTCGGAAGCTAATATTTGGACATGAGTGACCAAGTGATGTGGCTATCAAGGATATTTTAGATTTATTGATTAATCAATTAATCAATTAATCGATTAATTATTTAATTATTCGATCAATTACTAAAAAAAAAATTGTTTTTTTCAGTTACAGATTCTGATGAAATGGTGGTGGTTTATGTGTTCTGTGACCGAATTGATTAATAATTTAATTTTTTCATGATTATTATTTATTTATTTTCATTATTAATCATTTATATATTTTCTTTCTCATTTGGCCAATATCTCAGGCACCTTTTGAGCTGGGAAGCTAATATTTGGACATGACAGTGACCAAGTGATGTGGCTATCAAGGATATTTTTGATTTATTGATTAATCATTTAATCGATTAATTATTTATTGATTAATCGATTAATTATTTATTGATTAATCAATTAATTATTTAATTTTTTATTAATGAGTTATTTAATTAAATTTCTAAAAGATACATCTTCGGATGAAGCACTAGTGGTTTAGTTATGCTATTAGCCAATTGATTAAGAAAATATTTTGTGATAATCTTTTATTGATTTTAAATATGCAATTAATCAATCAATTAGTGTACACCTCTCCCTCCCAATGCAGCCTCTAGGAGCCGCGCTGTAGGATATTTAATTATTTGGCATGGGGGCGGTGTACTTTGAATGTATCTGTACTTGTTTTGTCTTTTTTCAGCACAAACTCTTATCGCGTAGCAACTTGTTGTAACCTGTATATACCATTGTATACTTTTTCCATATTTTTATATTTTTTCTCATATTAGCTCATATTTTTCTCTTTCTATTTTGCAGATTAACCCTTCATCATGTCAAAAAGAAGAAAATGGAATGATGACTATGTGCGCTTTCGTTTCACTTGCATAACGGGAAATGATGGCTTGCAAAAACCCCAGTGCACTCTTTGTAGCGTTGTGTTTTCCAACTCAAATCTGAAACCATCCAAGCTTCAAGAGCACTTCAAGAACAAGCATGGCGGAGCTGATGTTGAAGGACATGATGTTGGGTCATTGAATATCAAAAGAGCTCGTTTTGATTCTGTAGGAACTCTTCCAAAGTTGGGTTTCGTTTCTGTTGAAAAACCACTACTTCTTGCTTCATACCAAGTGGCATATGCAGTGGCCAAATCCAAGAAGCCCCATACAATTGCAGAAGATCTCATCAAGCCATGTACACTGGAAATGGCAACAACTATCCTGGGAAAAGAAGCAAAAAAAAAATTTGAACAGGTGCCCCTATCAAATAATGTCATTCACAACCGAATCAGTGATTTGAGTGAAGATATTTTGGACCAAGTCATCTCAGATATCACAGCTAGTCCTCTTAAAATCTCTATTCAGTTGGATGAGTCAGCTGATGTCTCCAGTTGTGGTCAACTCATCACATTAGTGAGGTATGTCAATGATGGTGCTGTGAAGGAAGATTTCCTGTTTTGTGCAAGATTTGAAAACAAGCACAACTGCAAAGGATGTGATGCAGCTGGTGAAAGACTTCTTTGCCAAACATGATTTAGATATCAAAGTCATTGGTTCTGTGTGCACTGACGGGGCACCTGCAATGCTTGGAAATAAATCTGGCTTTCCTGCATTGATGAAAAAGGAGATTCCAGACTTGCAAGTTACACATTGTTTTCTTCATCGGCATGCTTTGGCATCAAAAAGATTGCCTCCAAATTTGAAGAAAGTCCTTGATACTTGTGTGAAGATCATCAACTGGATCAGGGGGCGAGCTTTGAACCATCGCATCTTCAAATCATTTTGTGAAGATCTGGGAAGTGAGCATTCAGTTTTGCTTTTCCACACAGAAGTCCGTTGGTTGTCACGAGGACAAGCTTTAACCCGCTTCTTTGAACTGCGGGAAGAAATCAAAGTTTTTCTGGAAGAGCGTGAATGTGATCTGGTTGGGGCATTGGAATCACAGCAATTCGCCCAAATGCTGGCTTATTTAGCTGACATTTTCACTCGTATGAATGACCTGAGTGTTTCTCTTCAAGGAAAAGGGATAAACATATTGAAGGCTTGTGAAAAGTTGAATGCCTTCAAAGAAAAGTTACGTCTTTGGCGTCAAAGGATGGAAAGAGGCAATATCTCAAATTTTCCTTCACTTTAAGAGATGGTTGATGATGCTGGATCAATAACTCCTACTGTGCGTGAAGAAATTGTGGCTCATTTGGAAATGCTGTCAGAATCGTTTGATGGATATTTTGCTGCTGGAGACCTGAAGATTTCAGAAGAATGGATCATGAATCTATATTGCTACAATATGGAGAAAATGTCAAATGATGAAGAACTGAAGGAAGATCTTATTGATTTGCGGACAAATCGAGCTCTTGAAATGCAATTTGAAAGCAAGACTTTGGAGGAGTTTTGGTGTGCAGCACTGGATATGTTCCCAAGACTTGTTGGAAAAGCACTCCGTGTCCTCATTCCATTTGCAACGACATACTTGTGTGAATCTGGATTCAGTTCTCTTTTGTCAATCAAGACAAACTCTAGGAATCGCCTGAATCCACAGGCAGACCTGCGGATCGCAGTCAGCAAGAACGTTCCACGTTTTGATAAAATTATGAAAGAGAAGCAGGAACAAAGAAGTCATTGAACTTTATGTTCACAATTGGGATTGATTTTACTGTTTCAAATTTT
The DNA here is from genome assembly GCF_964187855.1 of Myxine glutinosa. Classification (NCBI taxonomy): domain Eukaryota; kingdom Metazoa; phylum Chordata; class Myxini; order Myxiniformes; family Myxinidae; genus Myxine; species Myxine glutinosa. The sequence continues at coordinate 281,680,533 of NC_136261.1, forward strand.
TTCTGTGTAAATTACAATCTAATTGCTCAATTTATATTTGCATTTCATGCACCGAGTTAAAATCTTATTTTTTAGTTCAATTTGTTCACCCGCAGTATTGTATGTGGTTCAATTTGTGGTTCAAAAATTTGACTTCTTCATCTTCAAATGTGATATTACTTTTGTAGGGGGTGCGAACATTAATCAAATATTTCCTAGGGGTGTGGGGCATAGAAAAGGTTGGGAACCACTGCATTAGAGTAACATATACCCCCGCCAGGCTGAACAGAAGAGGAGAGGGAGGAGGGAGAAGAGTGGGGGGGAGGGGGGAGGGAGAAGAGTGGGGGGGAGGGGGGGAGGGAGAAGAGGAGGTGGGGGAGGGAGAAGAGGAGGGGAGGGAAGGGAGAATAGGATGAGGAGGGAGGGAGAAGAGGACGGGGGGAGGGAGAAGAGGAGGTGGGGAGGGAGAAGAGGAGGGGGAGAAGAGGAGGGGAGAAAGGAAAAGAGGGCTGGGAGGGAGAAGAGGGGGGGAGGGAGGGAAGGGAGAAGAGGCAGGGGAGGCAGAAGAGGGAGGGGAGGGAGGGAGAAGAGGGGAGGATGGAGAGAAGGGAGAAGAGGTGGGGGAGGAAGAAGAGGGGAGGAGGGAGAGAAGGGAGAAGAGGTGGGTGAGGAAGAAGAGGGGAGGAGGGAGAGAAGGGAGAAGAGGTGGGTGAGGAAGAAGAGGGGAGGAGGGAGAAGAGGGGATGACAGAGAAGAGGAAGGGAGGGAGAAGAGGAGGGAGGGAGAAGAGGTGAGGGAGGGGGAGGAGGGAGGGAGGAGAGGGAGAAGAGGGGGGAGGGAAGCGAGAAGAGGCAGGGGAGGGAGAAGAGGGGAGGAGGGAGAAGAGGTAGAAGAGGGGATGAGGGAGGGGAGGAAGAAGAGGAGGAGAGGGGAGGGAGAAGATGAGGAGGATGGAGGGGAGGGAGAAGAGGAGGAGGAGGGAGGGGAGGGAGAAGGGGAGGGAGAAGAGGAGGGAGAAGAGGAGGGGAGAAGAGGAGGGGGAGAAGAGGGAGGGAGGGAGAAGAGGAGAGGGAGAAGACTGGGAAGGAAGGGAGAAGTGGGGGGGGGGGGGAGAAGAGGAGGGAGGGAGAAGAGCAGGGGGAGGGAGGAGAGGGGGAAAGGGAGAAGGAGGAGGGAGAAGGGAGGGAGAGGAGTGAAGGAAAGGGGAGGTCAGGGGAGTGGGAGAAGAAGGGGGAGAGGAAGGGGGAGGGGGGCTGACCAAGATAGTGCACCACCATTTTGGTAAGGCTTATTTTGTTTTTTGTTATGATTATAAGTACCCCATTAATAATCTTCAAAAAAGGTGTTTCAACAAACCCAAACAAAGTTTTCATTCATGCACTCCCTTAGAGTTTGAGAAGTATGCATACAAAGTTTGGGGTGTACTAGGTTTCATGGTTTTGGAGGACACACACACATACATACACACCACCTTTTGATGTTCTCCAATCACAATCTCACAACAAAAGTAAAATGTCAAAATATGTCATGATGGTAATCCACAAGAGGATTGTGGTGTTATTCCTACCTTGTTTGGTTGTTTTTTCGAGATTTCATCCCTCTATGTTTTTACATTTTTTTAATGTTTATTTTTTCTTGTATCTAATGTATAAAGCTCTTTTTCACCACTGACTAACTGATATTAATGTTCAGTACCTTTCCGGGTGTCATAGAAAGCTGAAATTTGGCGTGCCGATTGACATCGAAGCCGGTACACCGGGAAAAATCACAGAACCGTGGGAAAGCGTCCGTAAATGAAAAATTACATTAAAAAGCGTAAATGCATATGTACAAAAAAAAAAAAACCATTCGCTATCTAGCATTTGAAAGTAGTAATTTATATAATTTTCAACTGGGAAATAAAAATCTCAAGAAAATTTGCAATTTCAAATTTCACTACTCCACTTGTAGAATTTTAAAAATAATTATGACGTCATAGGTCACGTGGTTCGGTCGCCATCTTGGAAAAACCGAAAAAATGTGCACCTCAATATGCAAATATCGAGGTGCAAATTTTTGCACCTCTATATTGCAAGTCTGTACCTCTATATGGCAAAAAAATTAATTTGCAATATTGTCTGTAGCTCAATATTGGTACAGATAACTGTACAATACCTGTACCTCTGTATCCCCAAATAGTCTGTACCTCAATATTGCAAAAATATTAATTTGCACCTCTACGTATATTGCAAGTTAAACTTCCACAACATTCATATCTCCGAAAGCGCTGAATAGAAAGAGACATGGCTCATTATAAAGAACTCTCCATGGGGAATAAAATATGTTAATGATGATGTCATAGGTGCCTCCATTAGACGTCATAATTTGTCAAGTACACAACCTCATCCGATCAAGATGAAATTTCTTGAGCATAATCGATATATATATAAAACACAGTTTGTGTGTGTGTGTGTGTGTGTGTGTGTGTGTGTGTGTGTGTGTGTGTGTGTGTGTGTGTGTGTGTGTGTGTGTGTGTGTGTGTGTAATGTTACCGATAGACTCCTAAACGGAGAGGCTCACGTACTTGATATTTGGCACAGACATGGCCATTGAGCCTGGTAAGAACATGGCCGACCTAAAAATTTATTTCATAATATTTTTAAACCATATTTTTACCTCAGCGCATTTCAGCGAGGAATATTATGCACGGAATCTGACCGGTGGCGGAGCAGCGCGCTGATTCGCTCAGAGCGAACACGTGATGTTCCTTGCCGCCATTAACTCAGTTACGCGTTCGCACGTAAATATAAAACACAGTTTGTGTGTGTGTGTGTGTGTGTGTGTAATGTTACCGATAGACTCCTAAACGGAGAGGCTCACGTACTTGATATTTGGCACAGACATGGCCATTGAACCTGGTAAGAACATGGCCGACCTAAAAATATATTTCATAATATTTTTTAACCATATTTTTACCTCAGCGCATTTCAGCGAGGAATATTATGCACGGAATCTGACCGGTCGCAGAGCAGCGCGCTGATTCGCTCAGAGCGATCACGTGATGTTCCTTGCCGCCATTAACTCAGTTACGCGTTCGCACGTATTTCAGAGCGAAAAGCAATTGCCTTTTTTCACATTTCAGCGACGAAAGTTGCCATTCACACCACATAGGTTTTTTTCCCTTTCATCTTTAGATCCATATTTTTTGCCATAATGCAGCGCATTATGGCTCTCTCGAGCTCGAGTTAGCCAATCACCTGGGCGCATGAGGCCACGTTGGCCACGCCCACGACAGGACGCAGAGTTGCAATCGATCGCTCAGAGCGATCACGTGATGTTCCTTGCCACGCGACTATATATATATCACTCAGATCCCTCACATTCGACCACCACACCCTCCTGCAATACTAAATATCACTCAGATCCCTCACAATCGACCACCACCCCCTCCTGCAATACTAAATATCACTCAGATCCCTCGGAATCGACCACCACCCCCTCCTGCAATACTAAATATCACTCAGATCCCTTGGAATCGACCACCACCTCCTCCTGCAATACTATATATCACTCAGATCCCTTGGAATCGACCACCACCTCCTCCTACAATACTATATATCACTCAGATCCCTTGGAATCGACCACCACACCCTCCTACAATACTAAATATCACTCAGATCCCTCACAATCGACCACCACACCCTCCTACCATACTAAATATCACTCAGATCCCTTGGAATCGACCACCACACCCTCCTACAATACTATATATCACTCAGATCCCTCACAATCGACCACCACACCCTCCTACAATACTAAATATCACTCAGATCCCTCGGAATCGACCACCACCCCCTCCTGCAATACTAAATATCACTCAGATCCCTTGGAATCGACCACCACCTCCTCCTGCAATACTATATATCACTCAGATCCCTTGGAATCGACCACCACCTCCTCCTACAATACTATATATCACTCAGATCCCTTGGAATCGACCACCACCCCCTCCTGCAATACTATATATCACTCAGATCCCTCGGAATCGACATCCACCCCCTCCTGCAATACTAAATATCACACAGATCCCTTGGAATCGACCACCACCCCCTCCTGCAATACTATATATCACTCAGATCCCTCGGAATCGACCACCACCCCCTCCTGCAATACTAAATATCACTCAGATCCCTCACAATCGACCACCACCTCCTCCTACAATACTATATATCACTCAGATCCCTTGGAATCGACCACCACACCCTCCTGCAATACTATATATCACTCAGATCCCTTGGAATCGACCGCCACCTCCTCCTACAATACTATATATCACTCAGATCCCTCGGAATCGACCACCACCTCCTCCTACAATACTATATATCACTCAGATCCCTTGGAATCGACCACCACCTCCTCCTACAATACTATATATCACTCAGATCCCTCGGAATCGACCACCACCTCCTCCTACAATACTGTATATCACTCAGATCCCTTGGAATCGACCACCACCTCCCCCTACAATACTATATATCACTCAGATCCCTTGGAATCGACCACCACCTCCTCCTACAATACTATATATCACTCAGATCCCTCGGAATCGACCACCACCTCCTCCTACAATACTATATATCACTCAGATCCCTCGGAATCGACCACCACACCCTCCTGAAATACTATATTTCACTCAGATCCCTCGGAATCGACCACCACACCCTCCTGCAATACTATATATCACTCAGATCCCTCGGAATCGACCACCACACACTCCTGCAATACTATACATCACTCAGATCCCTCGGAATCGACCACCACACCCTCCTGCAATACTATACATCACTCAGATCCCTCGGAATCGACCACCACCTCCTCCTACAATACTATATATCACTCAGATCCCTCGGAATCGACCACCACCCCCTCCTGCAATACTATATATCACTCAGATCCCTCGGAATCGACCACCACCTCCTCCTACAACACGAAACATCACTCAGATCCCTCACAATCGACCACCACCCCCTCCTGCAATCTATATATATAAAACACAGTTTGTTTGTGTGTGTGTGTGTGTGTGTGTGTGTGTGTGTGTGTGTGTGTGTGTGTGTGTGTGTGTGTGTGTGTGTGTGTAATGTTACCGATAGACTCCGAAACGAAGAGGCTCACGTGCTTGATATTTGGCATAGACATGGCCATTGAGCCTGGGACGAACATGGCCGAGACCATATTTGACGAGATCCATATTTTTTATTCATATTTACCTCAGCGCATTTCAGCGAAGTACCCGCTAATCTCAGCCGGTGCCAGAGCAGCTCGCTGATTCGCTCAGAGCGATCACGTGATGTTCCATCCCGTCACACGTCACACGTTTGCACGTAATTCAGGGCGAAAAGCGATTGCGTTTTTTCACCTTTATGCGATCGTGTTTTGTGTCGATTTTGTGCGATATGAATTAAATTTTAATTCATATTTCGTGTTTACGAATTCGAATACGAAGGATTTCCCCTTTCCCCTTTCAATTTCGAATACGAATCGAATACGAGCTTGAGTCGAGAGGGCGAATGTACAGGTTGGGAAAGTACGGATCTCCCTTCCCCCGCCCGGCAACGCCGGTACTGGAGGGCGTGGGTCACAGGATCGGTGAGTCTCCAAAATCCGCTTCGTGCTCTTGCGAAGATGCAGGACGATGTCGCGATTGTTGTGCTGCTCTCCGACCATGAGAACTGCAACGTCATTGTTGACTGGCCCTCCCCTTCCCTCCCCCTCCCATCCCTCCAACCCCCCTCCCCCTCCCATCCCATCCCATCCCTCACCCTCCCCATTCCCCCTCTTCTCCCCTCTCCCCCTCCCCCTCCCTCTCTTCTCCACCTCTCCCCCTCCCCCTCCCCCTCTTCTCCCCTCCCCCCTCTTCTCCCCTCCCCCCCATTCCCCTCCCCTCCCCTCCCCTCCGCCCCCCCTCCCCTCCCCCTCCCGGCAATGCCGGGTACTTCTGCTAGTCTAGGAATAAATTAGTTTAGAAAAAAATAATGATTACGTCATCGGTCACGTGGTTCGGCCGCCATATTTGTTTTAACACAAAAGCCTTAAAAACCACTGAAAATACATCCTGGCAAGGGTTTGCAATCTCCGATTGCTCTTTCTAGTTTATTATATACCTATGCACGAAGCAGTTTGTTATTGCTTACACGATGTGTAAGCATATCCCACTCGGGAAATGTGTATTTCAAGAGTTAGAGCTATAACCACAAGCAGTATAATCCAAATGGCCTGTCCAAATGACTTAAGCTTCCTTGTTTAATCCACCATAATCAATTAACTCAAGGCAAAAACACACCCACATCCTCACAAGTGCAAATGTTTTTACAAGAATTTTTTTTCAAGAATATATATTTATTTATTTATTTATTACAAGATCAGATTAATATACATCTTCACAAGTGTACTCGGGTGAATTGTATCTCGTCTCCATTAGTGGGTGCATGCTTTCCTTGGATTATCTACATGCACCAGATTTTACTCCACAAACTCATTTGGGATTTAAAATTTGGGCTCAGAAAGCTTCCTTGAGCCAAGAGTCACAGTTCACACAATCGATGAAGTCATTGTGACATCAGTGCTACATTATGCATGGTGTTCACTTGATGTTGCCGCATGCATTCGTACGTGGACCATGTTGCCGTGTGTGCCTCAGACACTGGACTTTGACTTTTTGGTGCTTTATGATTTTTCCTTCAACCAGAGCACAGGGAAGGTTGTGGCAGCAAACCACGTGGGTGCCCAGCATAGATGAGGCAACAGACAACTGAACTGGAGACAACAGCTGGAGCAAACACAAGAACCAGTCAGTACTCACTGATGGAGACTGGATACTACTTTCTGGATACCGATGACTTTCTTACTGGATACTGGATACTTACTAGTTACTGGATGCTGAGTTACCGGATACTGATGGAGACTGGCTACGAGTGTTGTATGCTCCCTGTCAAAAAGACGTTTCTTCCACAACGTTAAGAAGTGCTATGTGGATAACATTGAAGAAAATGACCCCATTGAAGAAAATGCTTCGGGGATCAAACCAAGAGGAGTATAACTTGCACAAACTGACACCCGAGTGGATTGTTTTCTACGCATGTTCTACCAGACCGGTTATAAAACAGGGTCATCACTGTTTTAAACGAATACAATACAAATACAACAAAGAAACTAATACAATGCTATGAGTCCCCAGACAGTCATGCACACCGAACTGGGCAAAAGAGAGGGGAATTGCACGCAGTGAAAAGCCCCAGTAGTCCTTGAGCCAGACCAAAAGTAATGCTCCGGCGGGGGGAGTAATTCTCATTATGATTTTCCATTAGACCAATGTCTCAAGTGTCAGAAAAGGTGTGATGCACATCTGAGAACGGTAGCTTAGTGCCCGGATGGACGCCATCTTTGAAACCACCCAGCTCGAAAATGCCCATTTGGTGGGGTACATTGTTGCATGTGTATCTGGACTTCTATACTAGCTATCGATGTGCGGTTGACGACTAAATATACGTCCGATGTGTACCGTCTAAATAAAAAATAATATGAAGCATTTTGTTTTAGATTAATTATTATAAAAATCAATTATCGAAAAAAAATCATATATTTTTCAATATTTTATTATTAGACTTGTACTTTTTTTAGTGAAACAACACTGGTATGATTTTCCAAATTATGCATTGTGCTACACCGTTTATCTGTCTATAAAAATAACTCAAAAACTAAAACATATCATCCACCACGAGTTTACAACAAATAAATGTAAAGAGGCATAAAATGACTTAGGCCGCCGCTGGCATTATCTATTCTGACGATAACGCAAGTTAGGAATGTCGTACGGAGAGGATTTTAACACCATACGATATCTAATAAGCAGGCGGAAATTGTTACATAGGAAATCTGCACTTTGGTGGCCATCTTGGATTTCAAAATGGCCGCCAATTATATTAATTATTCATTACTAGAGTTTGGAAAGACGTATGGAGCTGATTTTAACACCATACGATGTATATTCCTAATAAGCAAGTGGAGGTATCATTGAACATGTCATGTTTTAGTCAAATAACACCGGTATGATCTTCCAAATTATACATTTTGCTAAACCGTTTATCTGTCTATAAAGATTTTCAGGCAATTTGGCCTGCATTATAATAGAGAACAACATATGCTATACAATATACAGTGCACACAAAGTTAATCATCAGAGTCGCCATCAGAGTCATTGGCATCCTGAGCCACGATAGCATCATCCTGCACCATGTTGGAGCATCCCTGCAGCTTACACACAACAGTGCACTTCAACCCATTCAGTATGCAGGAGCAATCTGACGGTCGACACGTCCTTCTGCATGTGCATGAGATGAGATTCAAGACGACATCTGGAGCTGGTAGACCCGCCATCCATCGGATTGTGAGCGAACCGCCATCATCGAGTTCCCAACCATGTCCTGCTGATGGTGTTGGGACGTCTGGTAGGTTTTCAAGGCTGCGTCGCCAGATAGCCGCCTGATAGTTGGCCCTAAGCGTATGCTGCATCAAGGAGTCTTCACAAGGCGGCAATTGTCCAGATTCGATCTGGCCCTTCTTTGCACAGAACATGTGATAACGGAGCGAATTAACACCGACGATCTTCGTGTTCTTGGCGTACAGCTGACACGTGAAGGCCTGAATGCTATTGAAGACGTCTGTTGGTACATTCCACGAAGATCCCAGATCTGTGAATGCTTGAAGATACAGCTCATTCGCTTGCACAAGCTTCAAAGCCTTTATCTTTCCTTGGCTAGCCAGAGCACTCACAGTGTCACACCCGCTCCATGCATGAAGCCCTGGCAATGCACTGCAAACTCCAGACCCTAATACCGCAGCCAACTTTCCAACGTCGATCATTCTGACTCGAACCTTTGTTCCTCGTCTGATGAAGAGCTGACTATCGATGGTTCTGCTGAGATGAAGACTGATGATCAGAACGTCGGTGTCATCTGCCACTAAGATGATCGTCTTGTAGTGGGTAGCGGCGTGCTTTGCGTGGAGAAACATACGTGTGTCTGCTTCCTCGTGGCTACATTCGAGTGCTTACACCAACTTCCACCTATCGCGGGTCAGTACCAGACATTTTTCACCACAGGTGACATACAGTGTTCTGTTGCCTAGCTTTTCGCGATTTGTTTCATGTTTCCACGACTCCGCCAGAAACACAACCAGTTTCTCCTTTGTCTGGCTGCAAGCAAGGAGATGCCGCCAGTTCATGATTTTGTGTGCGGGTCTGATCTCGCTGAAACTGATGCCTTCATTTGAACCGCGGTTCACACGCTCAGCTGCTTTGATGGATTCTTCTGTGTATGTGTCAAAGACAACATCGATGCGCTCACTGCCTTGACCAGCGTGAAGCGCTGCAGCAAGGATGCGGTCAGATAGTTCTTCGAACGTGTCGTTCTCGCCATGCATCTTTTGTATGAGAGCCATCGCATCAATTATTGTTGCACTTCGCTTGTCAACGTTCTCGGCTGGTTCCACAAGACCTTCCATGTGTTTCGCAAGTGCAGCTTTGTTCGTTTTTTTCATTGACCCTTTCACGCTCAAGCTGAAGTGATGACATGATGTTCAGAGCTTCTCTGAGGATTTCTTGCACTGTTGCCATATCTGTGGCAGGCGCGTTTATAGTCCGGCAGGTAGCCAACTACATCTTCCGTCACCTGAACACGATCTCTAGTCATGATGTTGAAACCAGTCCACGAACTGATTGTCTGGTCGCATGGTTCCAGCATGCGAGTCATAATCCATACGTGATTTCGGCGCTGCGCAAGGGATGTTGCGCCTGCAAGAGTGTCAGAAAGATCTGCAGGCTTGATTGCAGGTGGGCCCTCTCGTTTCCCACCGCTGTATATTGGAACTAAATCGCTGGATGACGGGATAGATCGCTTCTTATCTGCTTTGGATACTGCCGATGGAGGTTGGGGCGGCAAACACGACTGCGACTTCGGTTGGACGATGATACCGTTGACGCGATGCGATGTTCCGCCACCACTCAGCGATTCCTCTAGCCTGTCGATGTTATCGAATGCTAATACAGTCGGGACCGAAGGGTGCACATGTGACGGAAGTGGTACTGTATCTTTCTCCACACTTGCTAATTTGTCTATGCATAGCGCTGTCTCGATTTCTTCCAGAACTGTGTACGAACATCCGTGCCCGAGTCGATTCAATATTCTGATGACCTCTGTATTACCGGTGAGCGTTTTCATGACCCACGGAAGTAGGACATGCTTCGATGTTCTGATGGTACCCCGGTGTACAGCATTGATGATATCTTGAGCCATCGACCATACCAGTGTGTCGGCACGCGCAGAGCTACCCCCACTCCCGCAAATCAAAGTATGCAGAAATACACGAAGAGAATCTGGTATCTTCACGTAATCTGAAGTGAGTTCTGCTGGCTGAGGCGGCCAACGTTCATTGTAATGAGCATCTTTGATCTGGTGTCGCAGTGAAGTAGCTGCACGCACAATGTTACTTTCACCGTCCGTTCGTTCAAATGCTTTCACTTCTGCTTTCAGGTTTACGCACTCTGCAGCAATCTCTCGCTTTGTCAGATTATCGGGCATCAAGTATACACGGTGTTTCACATTGAAGAAGATGAGCGATTCTCCAAACTCTCTTTGTAATGTGCGCTGCAGATTCTTCTTGATGGAGTCACGAACATCAACTGAAAATGTATCTGAAGACAGGATATCTGTTGCAACATCAACTATTGGAACAATCCTCGGGTTCAAGAACAAGTCAGTGCGAATGAAATTGAATATACATCGTATCATTTCTTTTTTCTCGATATTATCTTCAATGTCAGTTTCTACTTGAGGTTTTTGGGGCCGTGTGTAGTTTCTATAGCAGGAGAAGTGGTAGTGAGCCTCAGCTGCAACCATATCTCGTGTAGTCAATGCCAAAACTCTCTCATCATTGCGAGCTGTCGCAGCATCTCTTATTGTCTTATCTGCTCGAAGTTCAACAGCCAAGACAACTGTTTCACGGGTACGACTGCCTTTTATGAATTTTGAAGCACGCTGGCAAAAAATGCATTTATCATCGTAGACCGTTGAAGTTGATCCTGTCTCTTCCCGTGATGATCGCCGTCGCACCGCATCGCCAGTATCAACTGAAGAACTTCTAGCTGCATTGGTCAAAGTAGCTAGGTGGTTTTTGTGAGTGAAGTCTGATCTACAAGCCCTATGGTATAATATTGGAATATTAGGAAGTTCAACTGCGCCTTCTTGGACTAGCTTTAGAATTGGATAAAAGTTTCTAACTGCGGCTGCGTCACACAATGTCTTCCAAGAACTGTTGCCCGCTGCCTTGCTTAGTTCAGAGAGTGGCGACTTCTTGCTGCACAGGATGCACGTTCCGGACTCAGGTTCAATCTTCGCCCGTTTCGCCTCGACACCGGCCATCTCAGCTGAAAGAACAAAAAGACTGACGTTAGATTACTCCGATATCCGAAAAGCTCGCCAGCTTACATAGACATACTCATCCAAGTCAGTGAACATGTTAGATGGCGCCACAATACAACTCTATAATAGAGTTGTATGTGGCGCCATCTAACATGTTCACTTTTAGTTCTTAAGCCACCCACCCCCCCCCCCCCCCCCCCTCAGAAATTAATCAGGTCACCGCAACAAATCTCAGACTGAGATATAGAATATAGAATATAGATATAGAATAGACTGACGTCACTTTCGGCACTGGGTTCTGTGGGTTGATAATTATCGGCGGGAAATTCCAACTGACATAGTTTCGGTTTGTGGAAAGTGCATGCCTTTTCATATATTTTTTGTGTACACTCGTGGTGGATGATATGTTTTAGTTTTTGAGTTATTTTTATAGACAGATAAACGGTGTAGCACAATGCATAATTTGGAAAATCATACCAGTGTTGTTTCACTAAAAAAAGTACAAGTCTAATAATAAAATATTGAAAAATATATGATTTTTTTTCGATAATTGATTTTTATAATAATTAATCTAAAACAAAATGCTTCATATTATTTTTTATTTAGACGGTACACATCGGACGTATATTTAGTCGTCAACCGCACATCGATAGCTAGTATAGAAGTCCAGATACACGTGCAACAATGTACCCCACCAAATGGGCATTTTCGAGCTGGGTGGTTTCAAAGATGGCGTCCATCCGGGCACTAAGCTACCGTTCTCAGATGTGCATCACACCTTTTCTGACACTTGAGACATTGGTCTAATGGAAAATCATAATGAGAATTACTCCCCCCGCCGGAGCATTCACTTCAAAATATGGCCGGTTGGCTCAAGGACTACAGGCTGTTGTATGTAGAGCCGTCTCCAAACAGAACGACAGGAGGGCAAAGGTAGGAGCGAGCAGGCAGGTTCATGAGGGCAGAACGCCCAGTATTCAGAGAGCAGAGCCTGTCCGAGCATGCAGAGTGGCACAAGATAGAGCAAGCCAAGAGAGATGGTCTCAGTGCCCGACTCTTCCATTAAAACCTCCCCCCATGGGCTCAGCAGACTAATCGCTAACACAGATGTCACACCAATGACTGAGCAGGCAACAGTCCACCCCCTCCTCAGTCGACCCAAATAGACAAGGGTAGCCCCCCTGGCAAGCCATATGCCAGACACTTATCCCGATCACGTATCCTTAATATATGTGGTGAAAGTCCTCTACAAGAATACACATATGGTGCCAAGGCCTTAAACGAAATACAGACCCCCTCCCCAACTCTCTCCCAAAAACGCAACAATCTATTTTATAGCAGTTTTATCTCTTCACTCTGTCGCGTTCACCGACTTTGAAGGATCATTCTGCTTGTCAACTTAATTGCTGCAATTAAATAACAATACATCCGGTGTTAAACATTGCAAGATCGTAACCACCCTGTGGTCACCCGTTCATAGCTTTAGGGAAAACCGTTAAATAGAGTTGTATTACGTGTATGTAATAATACAATTAGAAATAAACATGTTCCCAGCTTTTGTCATTATCATCCACATTTAATTTGTAGATTCTAAATAAATAAATAATAAATAAAAAAAGTACATTTGTTTCCTAAATTTGCACCGCACATCTGTACGCGGCAGATGGCATTGCTCAGTGGTTGCACACTCACCTCCGAGCTATCCATCACAATGTTTGAAGCAATGTTATTCATCATATACAGCAATATCATCAAGATGTCCATTTGGGTTCCATTCCTGGTCCGACTACAAACTGTCATCCTCGTGCTTTGGGTGCAGGTCATTGTATCAAAGAGGACACAGTCTCTCAAAGAGGCATCAAACCAGCTGCCCCATCTGCTGCTAAAATTGCCTGGGAACGTTTCACTTTCCCATATGTGGTACCTTTCAAGGAGTAAGTCAGTGTGTGCCGGTAAAAATCCAATTCCTGCGGCAATATAGGAAGGGCAGCATAGTCCAACACCACAAAAGCAGCATAATCCAGAAGCCAGGTGCTGCATATATTTGTAAGATCTCATGCACACCAAACGGAATGGCAGGTACTCGGTGGCACCAAATGTTCATACCAGTTTGTCATATCTTCCAGTTTTTATTTATTTTTATTATGGGAATCAGTGGCGATTACAAAAAGATTTCTTCTGGGCACCATCTGAGCTAAAGAACCACAGCACAGGGTCAAAATTTCATGTCCGCCTCGAGCTTCAGGTGAAAACTGGAGCACACAGAAAGGAGCCTACTATATCAAAATCAGCATCTTTCCCACATCAAAGGAATATTTTAGATGAAAAGAGTATAACATCTAATAAATCACAATTTTGGGCTGAGGATGGCCCAAATAAAGGACGCACACTCACGTCTAAGCGGTCTCGCGCAGTGATGCATCAATTGTGGGCCATCCCTTCAATAGACGTTAAACTGAGCATCCCATCTGCCAGCATTCGTTGATGGACGTTAAAGATCCCATTGTGTCCTTCGCGAAGAGTAGGTGAGCCATCCCCAGCATCATGGTAAAATTCCAAATTCCTGTCCTAGCCAGCAGAGGGCATCAAATCAGCTACACAGCAACACCCTCAGCCAACAATGCTACCCCACAGCCTTGTGCTATTTAAGAACGAATAGGAAGAAGTAACAATTTTAACATTATAAGCACTTTCATACATAGTATGATGGTAACGGAATGTAAGATCGTTATATCCTTACTATGCCAATTACCCAAACTGTATACATAAGATTGGCATGACCACAATTAGTTCAAGGGGATGTTTTTATCTTTTCCGGTGGTCTTGGGGGGGGGGGGGGGGGACGGCAGAGGAGGAGGATGAAAATTCTCTATATAAATGTGTATCGTATAGCGCCGCTCCAGGTGGGAGACGGTATTACAAGTCCCACCCTTTACAGTACAGTATTCCTGTCTCCACGTTTTCCAGTGCAGTGAGGGGTTTTGAATTATAGGCAGCAAGCATGTTCTTCTTTTATGCATGTAAACCAGGATATTTATTTTTTCCAGGAGCGATTGGGGCAGTTGTGATTTGCCAATGCACAGCCCAAATAAAGGTATGTGTTAGAAGAACGTGTTGCATGCTTCATGCAGGATCGCCCATAGTGCGGCTACTCTGCTGGTATTCAACATACTTCTTACATGTAACATACTTTACAATGTCATTGCCCATGCATCTCAATTAACCAAAACTTTCAGGTCAGATAAATTTATATTTGCTTCATATATACAGTGCATTCAGAAAGTATTCAGACTACTTCACTTTTTCACATTTTGTTATGTTGCAGCCTTATGCTGAAATCGTTTAAATTCATTTTTTCCCTCATCAATCTGCACTCAATACCCCATAATGACAAAGAGAAAACAGGATTTTAGAAAGTTTTGCAAATTTATTAAAAAGAAAAAACTGAAATATCACATTGATATAAGTATTCAGACCCTTTGCAATGACACTTGAAATTTATCTCAGGTGCCTCCCATTGCTCTTGATCATCTTTTAGATGTCTCTACACCTTGATTGGAATCCACCTGTGGTAAATTCAATTAATTGGACATGATTTGGAAAGGCACACACCTGTATATACAAGGTCTCATAGCTGACAATGCATATCAGAGCAAAAAACAAGCCATGAGATCGAAGGAACTGCCTGCGGAGCTCAGAGACAGGATTGTGTCGAGGCACAGATCTGGGGAAGCCTACAAAAAAATTTCTGCTGCATTGAAGGTTCCCAAGAGCACAGTGGCCTCCATAATTCTTAAATGGAAGAAGTTTGGAACAACCAGGACTCTTCCTAGAGCTGGCAGCCTGGCCAAACTGAGCAATCGGGGGGGAAGGGCCTTGGTAAGAGAGATGACCAAGAACTCGATGGTCACTCTGGCTGAGCTCCAGAGATCCTGTGAGGAGATGGGAGAAACTTCCAGAAGGACGACCATCACTGCAACACTCCACCGATCTGGGCTTTATGGCAGAGTGGCCAGACGGAAGCCTCTCCTCAGTGAAAGACACGTGAAAGCCCACTGGGAGTTTGCAAAAAAGCACCTAAAGGACTCTCAGACTGTGAGAAACAAGATTTCATGGTGGTGGCAGCATCATGCTGTGGGGGTGTTTTTCAGCAGCAAGGACTGGGGGACTGGTCAGGGTTGAGGGAACAATGAACGGAGCAAAGTACAGAGATATCCTTTATGAAAACCTGAAACAGAGCGCTCAGGACCTCAGACTGGGCCGAAGGTTCACCTTCCAACAGGACAATGACCCGAACCACACAGCCAAGACAACGCAGGAGTGGCTTAGATACAACTCTGTGAAGGTCCTTGAGTGGCCCAGCCAGAGCCTTGACTTGAACGCAATCGAACATCTCTGGAGAGACCTGAAAATGGCTGTCCACCGACGGTCCCCATCCAACCTGACAGAGCCTTAGAGGATCTGCAGAGAAGAATGGCAGAAAATCCCTAAATCCAGGTGTGCAAAGCATGTCGCATCATACCCAAGAAGACTCGAGGCTGTAATCACTGCCAAAGGTGCTTCAACTAAGTACTGAATTAAGGGTCTGAATACTTATGTCAATGTGATATTTCAGTTTTTTCTTTTTAATAAATTTGCAAAACTTTCTAAAATCCTGTTTTATCTTTGTCATTTTGGGGTATTGAGTGTAGATTGATGAGGGAAAAGATGAATTAAAACGATTTCAGCATAAGGCTGCAACATAACAAAATGTGAAAAAAGTGAAGGGGTCTGAATACTTTCTGAATGCACTGTATATATATAAATTTATATCTTCTGCTTCATGAACGGCTACTGGATCATCATCCATGTGCTGACAAATGTCGTCAAGGATCAAATTGCCTTCAAACTATTAAATCTGGTAATGACCTTCATGAAGCTTCTTGCCATTCTCTGTAGGGTCCTACATGGCTGGAGCACAATTGTGGGCATTTTTCCAAATTGAAACAACACTTTGTGCCCTTAATCTTTTTAACAAGAACTTACCTGGAAGGTGGAACTAAGCTCAGGTCACTTTGCTTAATCCTGTGAAGGGGATACTCCTTGATTCTGGGTGAAGTGGCTCGGCAGAACAATACAAGGAAAGCATCTTTTACACTTCATGACTGTGGTTTTTCCATACAGAACACAAGCAAATGCTTCTCTGCTGGATATAGCATCTGGTAATACAGAACATGAGTCACCAAGCATTGAGAAGGCATCCATGCTGGCTTCGTATTTCTTCATCATTTCCAGGGGATGTATTTTTCCTTTTCGTGCAAAAAGATGCAGTGTAATCATACCCTGAAAAAGCATGTATGACTGGAAGGGCAGAACATCGTTTCGGATCAAGACTCGATCAGCAAGGACAGAAGTATGGACATACCTCTGAGTATTGTTCGTGCTTCATCCATCAAAATGTTTGCAGCACAATGTTATTCATATAATACAGCAATATGAACAAGATAACAAGATATAGATGTCGTTGTCAGATTATCTTACAACAATATTAGAACATGAATTCTCTTGTGACTCACGAATGTATCAAATATGCCAGACAATGTGTTTCACCCTCTTCATATTGACATGCTAGGTCAGGAATGGCACCTCTCCACAAATCCCTCTTTTACTTAAAAATAGCATTCTTGCTCCAACCCAATGAAAAGCTGTTTATTTTATTGCACTTTCACACAACTATCTCTCTGCCATTATTTCACCAAATATTTCATCAAAGCAGTCTTGAATTTCCTCGATATTGGTCTTTATCTAAAGTTTTGAAGACACTTTTGCTCTGCTCCTGCAATCACAAATTCTGAATCAGTAGACCCACAACTTGATCTCAACATCATTTATTAATGGGTTGTTGTACAGTGCCTTCAGAAAGCATTAACACGCTTTGACTTTTTCACATTTTGTTGTGAGACAACCTGAATTTAAAACGGATTCAATTTAAAAGTTTTGTCACCGATCTATACAAGATACCCCGTAATGACAAAGTGAAAACATGTTTTTAGAAATGTTTACAAATTTAATGAAAATGAAATACACAAATATCTAATTTAAATAAGTATTCAGCCCCGAGTCAATACTTTGTTGAAACACCTTTGGCAGCGATTACAGCTTCGAGTCTTCTTGGGTACGTCTGTATTAGATTTGCACATCTGGATTTTAGGAAGTTTCTCCCATTCTTCCTTGCAGATTTACTCAAGCTCTGTCAAGTTGGATGGGGAGCGTTGGTGAACAGCAATCTTCAAATCTTTCCACAGATTCTCAATGGGATTCAAGTCTGGACTTTGCCTGGGCTACTCAAGAACTTTCATGTTCTTGTTCTGAAACCATTCCAGTGTTGCTTTGGCTGTATTATTTGGGTCATTGTCCTGTTGGAAGGTAAATCTTCATGGCAGTCTAATGACCTTTTCACTAATGAAGCAGGTTCTCCCAAAGCATTTGCCTATATTTGGCTCCATTTATTGTTCCCTCTATTCTTAAGAGTCTCCCAGTCCCTGCCACTGAAAAGCATCCCCATTCCTCAATAGCATGATGCTGCCACCACATGCTTCATGGTAGGGATTGTATTAGATGGGTCACGAGTTGTGCTCGGTTTCATCCAGACGAAGTGCTTTGCATTCAGGCCAAAGAGTTCAAGTTTCGTCTCATTAGACCACAGAATATATTGCTTCATACCCCCATCTTGCACATGCCTTTTTGCAAACTCCAGGTGTGCTGTCATTTGCCTTTTCCTCGGTAGTGGCTTCGGTCTGGCCACTCTTCCATAAAGCCTAGTTTTGTGAAGTGCTGCAGAGACTGTTGTTCTTCCGGCAGGTTATGCCATCTCAGCCAAGGTTCTGTAGTTCTGTCCGAGTGGTCAATGGGCTCTTGAAAACCTCACTGGCCAAGGTGCATTTTCTAATGATGGAGTTCACTGTGCTCTTGGGAACTTTCGACACTCCACAAATTGTTTTATACCCTTCCCCAGATCTATGCATCCTCTCAATTCTATCTCGGAGATCTATGGACAGTTCTTTGGACTTCATGGTTGAGTTTCTGCTCTGACGTGCATTGTCAACTGTGGGACCTTGTATAGAAAGGTGTGTTTCATTTTAAATCATGTCCAATCAATTGAATTGGCCACAGGTGTACTCCAATCCAGTTGTGGAGACATTTCAAGGATGACCAGGGGAAATTGGGAGCACCTGAGCTCAATTTGGAGTGCAATAGCAAAGGGGTTGAACACTTATTGACCCAAGACATTTCAGCTTTTCATTTTTAATAAATTTGAAAAAAAATCTAAGAAAAAAATCTCAATTTGATCCATTTTGAATTCCAGCTGTAACACAACAAATTGTGAAAAAGTCAAGGGGTGTGAATACTTTCTGAAGTTATTGTATGTATCACACAAAATCTATCCGTGGAGCGAAGCTGCACAATAGAATAAAAAGGCTCACCAGAACAACGCCACCAAACGTACTTTGGAGATTTGCCAGTGTCTAAATGAAAAACATTGCATCAACAATGTAAATCACAACATTGACTACTTTGCTCTTAAGGACACATGAGGACTTGGCTGTTTTATTGGATGATGCAATGTCCTGTACCAGTGACATTGGCACAGAAGATGTGGATAGCTGAACACCTTGGACAAGTCAATGGGCCACAAGGGTGGTGGGTGGTTCGTGTGCAGCCAACCGGCTGCTGGTTGCATCATTTTTCTGCCGCTGATGCAATGCCTCTCTATAACCAGTTATCTGGCACTCATTCTGCCGACCTGGGAAGGATGACATGCAACCCCACATGGCATTAATTCAGTGGGATTCGAACTCAGAACTTTAGGATCCCAAGCCCACCACCCTAACCATTAGGCAAACACCAGGTGATGGCCACAAGGCTGCAAGAAGAGTAGTCTGCAAAAGTGATCTCGTGTTCTCTTGACTTTTTTATTTTCATACCTTAACCTTTTAAGGTGACTTGTATTGCATCAGAGGCAAATGTCTTGATTTTCTTCCTATGTATTGGTTTCTCAAACTGATTGGAGTCCTCAAAACACCCATTGGCAAATTCATCACATAATTCGTCTAATTTCATGGACGTTCAGTACATAATCTCTGACTTCCAATGACACAGATCAACCAGTGGATATACCAGAGATTTTCATGCCTTGTAGCTTCATCAAAAGAATCAGTGTTGACTGGATGATAGAGATTGGATGAAATTCTGTCTGTCAAAGTTATCTCTCTTGATTTTTTATGGCTTTATCTCCCAAATAACATGTTCTTGTTATTTTTAACTTCCTGCCATATCGAGCATGTGCTCAACAATGGCACTTCACGTTGTCCGAGTAATCATCCATCTTCTTTTTTCTGACACATTGAGTGAATGCTACTATTCCAGTCAATTGGGATGTAGCCTCTGCATGTATTGGCTGTTCTAGAGTTAAATAAACTGGAGTCCCCACAAATGTTTTGCTGGTTCTTCTTATGCTGAGACCTCAGTTTTCCAGCATTTGATGAACCCCAGGATGGGGTACCACCTCACCATTCACCTGGCGTAATTTTGACTTTCTGCAAAGAACACAGGGCACATTTTGTCTAAGCAGTACACAAAGAGATCAACATCACTTGTGTGACACGCTCTGCTGATCAATTGAAATGGTGCGACACAGTCTATATACAGCATACAGAACTCGTCTGTTGCACAGTGTTTGCCCTTTCTTGCGTACAAATAAATTTCATACTGCATCTATTACCATGTTGATCAGTGAGGAAGCCCCTCCGTGACCCAGGAGCAAAAACATTTGTATCCACCAGTATTTGAGGCCCAACTGATTCTTCCAGAAAATAAACCAATTTCAGCAAAGTATGGTATTTGGACGTGGAAGGGTCCAAAAGCAAACAAAGATGTTGTTAAATTTTGGAGCTTCTTGACCCTGATGTTAGAGAAGGTTTTGCCAAAGAAATATCAAAGTGCACTAATATATGTTCTTCTCTGCATTATCTGAGCACTTGCTCAGAGACTTTCAGTGTTTCGGCAACGTCGTCTAATCTAGTAGGTGGCAGACTGACGTTTGTCCACATACCCGATTATTTGCTGTAGAAAGGAATTTTCTGTTTCAAGAGAATCAGCTTGCTGGGATGAATGATCCCGGTGTGTACCCCGGTTTAGAATAGGTACACCGTATCCCTGCGCATCGTAAGAGGCGACCAAGGGTTGGCGTCAGGAAGGGCATCCGGCCATAAAAACATTGCCTCAAACAGGGAACCATGATTGTCATGGGGCCCGCAAGGCTAATCCCCGCTCTAGCGGGGAAAATGGCCTTAAAACGATCATTCATTCATTCATTCAAGATTCTCCCAGTCAACACACATTGGTGTATATTTTTTTCCAACAGGACACAACCCATCATCCACGCAATGTCTCGTCTCTTAATCTGCTCAAGATTTGTTGGAAATTCCTCAATTTTGTTCCTGGTAATCAAAGGATGACAATCGAGCTTTTTTTTCTGTAATGCTCAATGTGAGATTACTTTGGCTCACACATCCTACTTCATCTTCTCTTGGAATTTCCATGCTGCCTGGGTTCATTAAGTTCTGATCTCAATGTATGAACTATGCCAGGAATATTCTGATAACAAATCCCAACAGTATAATGTAGTGTACTGCACCAGAAAGTGTTTCCGTATTTTCGTCATAGTTGTCCCAGGCCAATCCAATAGGCAGGCATAGTTGCTGCATTAGGCCATCTGGAGTTGCAAAAATTCTGTATCCTGGACTTTTTCTACCAACTCGGTATCTAGACTTTCAAAAATATGGCATGTAACACAGTGTCAAAAATGACCTTTCTACTGCCAGTTGTGTTTATGAGTCCTAATCCGAGGCACAAATGTTTTGCTTGCTTGATTCGTCCTCTTGTTGTTGCATACACAGCATCATCACCAGCAGATTTCACACTCACTTTGTCACTTGTCCTGTTTAGTGATTGACCCAGTGTACAACACACAGAAGGAATGCCTGAAGATATCTGGAGGCTTGACAAGCCCTTCTGCAGTTATCGTAGTTAGGAAAGTCTAAACATGTTTCATGGCGGTCCAATATAGTCGATCTCAGGAACAGAGCTGCTTCATTAATTTGCTGTTTTAAAGACCTGCAGGGAGGAGTGGGATTGAAAAGAGTGGGGGAGTTTGTTCCAGAGGCGGAAAAAAGAGGAATGAAAGAGTGAAGGTGAGCAGAGAGTCTTGATTTTGGCAGGTTAACCATAAGAGGGTTCGCTGGCAGATCTTGTGTGACCTGTAGGAATATTTGGGGGACAGAGCACAGAGAGAGCTGGGGGAACAAGGCCGGAGAGGAGTCGGTAGAAGACAGAAAGACCACCAACCTGCCTGCTGTGAGTGAGTGAAAGGCCCTCGGAGTTAGCTTCATCACAGGAGATTCCAATGATTCTGAAAGCTTTGGTTTAAACAGCGTGAAGCCGAGCTAGGTGTGAGGCAGGAGCACCGGCCCAGAGGGGAGAACAGTATTCCATTGAGCTGCGGATGAAAGCCTTGTATGTGGTGAGGAGCTCAAGTGTGCCAAGGAAGGACTTCGCATGACGGAGGATGCCCAGCCGGCGACTGGCTTTGGAGGCCAGCTTGGAAATGTGGTTTTCCCAGAAAAGATCATGGCAGATAGTGCGACCCAAAAGCTTGAGCGACAGAACTTCTTGGAGAGGATTGTTTGAGAAAGTGGATGGGAGGGTTGTCGAGTCGGTCTTTTCGGAGAGACATAGTAAGAGTGTGAGATTTGTCAGAATTGAAAGACATGTTCCACTTGTTTGACCAGTCTGTGATTTTGTCCAGGTCTGCAGAGAGTGAGGAGGCTGCAGACTGCCAATGTGAGGGATGAGGAATGGAGCGGCAGAGAGTGGAGTCATCAGCAAAGAGATCGAGAGGATTTTCCAGAGAGTCGGAGAGATCATTGATGAAGACCAGAAAAAGCACAGGGCCCAGAACACTGCCTTGGGGAACTCCAGCCTGAACAAGAAGGGGAGATGAGAGAAATCCATTCAGGGCCACACGTTGACTACGACCAGAGAGGAAGTCCGCAAGCCATGCATGGAGATTTCCATGGATACCATAGGAGGAGAGTTTGGTGAGCAGAGCTGGGTGCCAGACCGTATCGAAGGCACGTGATATGTCAAGGGAGACAGTTCTGATTTCCTGTTTGGCATTGAGGACCTCCATCCATTGTTGAGACAGCAGAAGCAGCATGTCCAGAGTAGAATGACCTGGTCTGAATCCAAATTGATGATCGGAGATCAAGCCATTGGAGAAGAGGAAGGATTTGATATCTGAAGCAATGATGGATTCCATGACTTTGCTGATAATTGGGAGCAGGCTGATTGGTTTGTAGTTGCAAGGGTCTGTTTTGCACCTTTTTGTGTGAAGCGGTTATGTTTGCTGATTTCCAAGATGATGGCAGATGACCTTGAGCAAAAGAGAGGGTGAAGAGAACAGAGAGGGTGAGATAGAGTGGCAGAGCAGGATTTTAGGACATGTGGGCTGATGCCATCGGGTCCAGTTGCAGAATCAGAGTCGAGGTTTGACAAAAACTTCTCCACCTTGTCAGGAGAGAAGGATACAGAGTCCAGGAGCAGTTGGGTTTCGACTGGGTAAGGTGGGAACAGAGAGATGGGTTTGGTACACAATATTTTGAGGCAAACACAGAGTTGAGGCATTCGGCTTTGTCATGTGTGGTGTCAACTGTGTAGTCAGTTGAGGTAAGGGTGGGGATGGAGGGAGAACAAACACCAGAAATGGATTTGACCAGACGCCACCAGGATTTGGAGGAAGGAGACAGGTTTTAGAGTTCATTCTTGAGTGTGGAGAGATAGTGCTTCCTGGCACTCCTGGGGGTAGACACACACTTATCCCGAGCTTGGTGGAAGGAACTGAGACTGCCTTCAGTTGGATTAGCTTTCAATGAGGCAAAGGCAAGTTGTTTCAGAGCAACTGTCTCACCACAAGATTCAGTTGTTTGCATGTTTTGTGGGTTTGGGAATAAACCCATGCATTTTTTCGTTCAGATGAACGCCTTGCATTTCTTCCTTCCTGCGCGCATGTAAATTAACCACTATATATTCGGCTGGTCGCCTCAGGAGTTAAAGCAGTTCGGCTATTTGTCCAAGGCTGGTCTTAGCTAGCTACGGACACGACAAATGCTTTAGGCTGCATTCCCAAGCAACCAGACTCCAAAGAGACCCAACCCTAGCAGGTCGGAGGCCAACGCACCGGCCTTCCACCGCCCATGGAGAGGATCACACATATGGACCAGGTAATCTTAATCATATATGATGCCTCACATATGGTCATATGGATCAGATGAACCAATTGGAGCAGAGGAAGAAGAGGAGAAATAAGCAGGAAAACTGGTGATTTACCAAATCCAGAATGGAGGATTTGCCATTGGGAGAAATTTGGGTTGGAAAGTTAACAGATCGAGTTCGGCCCATAGAGTCACAAAAACTCCTTCCTGCAGTGTCATGGCTGGTGTGCCATGGCTGGTGAGAGGTAGCAACACCCAGCCAATTGGCATAGTGACAACCTAAACCATCATATATGAGGAAGAAAGTTGGGATGGGTAGTTAAAAGTTGGTCCCTGTTGACTGAGAGAGATGCAAATTGAGTCGTCACTGTTAGGAGAATGCCAGAACCTTTATCTCATGCTGTGGGACTCCGGCCGGGATGTTGCTTGTAAAGAGATCACTTTTTGTAAACTCCACAGATAGCCCCTTGCAGAAAATACCATCAAACTTAATGGCCTCATTCGCAATATTGAAATCCCCATTAACTCTTGGCCAACTAGCTCATGGCAGATCTGTGTGGCTTGAAAGGTAAATTTTGCCCTTGTTATTTTATTTAATTGGGGTATATTAGTCTTGATTATGTTGTGCTGCTTCCATCGGCATCACACTTTCACACAATGTATAAGAGCCGCAAGCATTGGGTTAAAAACCATTGGCGCTGAATCATAGCTCCATATTATTTGCATGAAAGCACAACTAAGGACTTGCACAATAATTAAATCAAGCTAACTAGTCACGGATACAAACAGATCAGCTAGAAATTTCAAATGAGTTCCTACTCACTTCAACAGCTATTGTAAAGCGTGAAGAGAGTTCCCCGAAAAGAGTTGATCTGCATAATAAATAATAAATAAAACCTTTAGAAACATTATCATTATCAGGTCACAATTTTCAGTGTCTGTAAACAAGAAACGTGCAATAACTCACATCCCTACGCTTGGTGGTCCCTCCATGGTGTTCATGTGGAGAAAGTGCGATATTACCTGTGTTTCCAGTGGTTCGGAATCAGCAGAGATCAATCGCACCAGGGGTACAATAATGCCAACATAGGATAACTTGCAATGATAAATCAGCATCATCATACTATAATAGGATGGTAGGATGGCCTAAAGGTACACACACTCGCCTCCAAGCTGTCTAGCCTGGGTTCAAATCCCGACCCAGCTATGAACTGTTATCTCGACAAAAGTGTGGGAGGCTCAAGGAAATCACCAAGGTGTTACAACAACAAACAACAACATGCATTTTAAGGCCATTTTCCCTGCTAGAGCGGGGGTTAGCCTTGCGGTCCCCATGACAATCTTCTCCATTTTGCCCTATTTTCTGCATCTCCTTGTTAACCCCCTTGCCCACATTTCTTCTTCCACCATCTTTAGCCAAGTCTTTCTCGGTCTTCCCCGTCCTCTACTTCCTTCTACATTCATTTCCATCACTCTTCTCAACCAGTCACTTTCATCCTTCCTCAACACATAACCAAACCATCTCAAACTGTTTCTCTTCACAGCATCACAGGCTCTATTCCCATCATCTTTTGCAATTCATCATTTGTCTTCCTCTCTCTCGATACTCCACACATCCACCGAACCATTCGCATTTCCACCCTTTCCAGCCTTCGTTGCTGCTCTACGTTCATTACCCACGTCTCGCTCCCATAAATCATAACACTTCTCACACATGCAGCATCCACCTTTCCCTTCAGCTTCAACGACACTCCCCTCCTCATCAGCACGCCACTCAGTTCCCGAAACTTCTTCCATGCACATCTCACTCGAGCAACCGTTGCCGAGTCTGGCAAAACTGCAACATCTCACCTTCTCCATTCAGCATGTCTCCGAGGTAGGAAAATGTTTTCACACCTTCCAGCTTCACGCCGTCTCCAAGATCCAACTCAACATTTCCTCCATCTGCAGCTCCCTCTGTGCACACCTTACATTTGAATGTAGCTGCCACACTGGTTAATGACCCTCTCAGACCACTACATTTTTGATGAACCCACTCAGCGCACATTGTACATTGAATGGAGTTCACTCCGACACCCTTCCTGCACACAGCACATGGCCACTTCCCAGTTCTTTCCACCTCACCACATGCTTTACCACTTGCCATCATCTTCGTCTTTCCTATATTCACCTTCAGACCTTTTGTCTCCATACATTCCTTCCACTTGTTCATCTTTTCCTTCAGTCCATCCATACTTTCCGCAATCAACACCAAATCATCTGCATACAACAACTCCCACGGTAAACCCTCCTTTACGTTCTGAGCCAGCACCCCCATCACAGCTACAAATCGTAGTGGACTTAGTACCGACCCCTGATGCACTCCCACCTTCACCTCAAACTCACCACTGTTACCGTCCTTCGTCCTTACAGCTGTGCGCGCTCTTTTGTACATTGCCATCACTACTCTGATCAACCATTCCTCCACTCCTAACTTCCTCAATGCCCATGTCAATACTTCGCGTGGAACCCTATCGAATGCTTTCTTCAGATCAACAAACCCAAGAAACAACCTCTTCCTCTTCTCCATATACTTCTCCTGCAACTGCCTCACAATAAAGAGCGCGATATCACCAAGGTGTTAAAAGTAATGAATATATGAATGATAGTTTTTAAGGCCATTTTCCCCGCTAGAGCGGGCGGGGATTAGCCTTGCGGGCCCCGTGACAATCATGGTTCCCTGTTTGAGGCAATGTTTTTATGGCCGGATGCCCTTCCTGACCCCAACTCTTAGTCGCCTCTTACGATGCGCAGGGATACGGTGTACCTATTCTAAACCGGGGTACACACCAGGATCATTCATCCCAGCAAGCTGCAAGCAAGCAAGGTGTTGAAAGTAAGACAAAATAAAATCTACCTACAAATCATGCTAATATCCCTGTACCCCTCCATCTCCAAATACCTCCAGTTACCCATCTAATTCCAATTTAGACTTATCTACTGTTTCTGCTACCTTTCCAGGAAAACCTCTCTATGCATTAACTACTCTGAGTAAAAGACCCCTGCCTTATTAATGTACGAACTCTCCTCCTCTTTACTCTCAGGGAATGGCCCCTAGTCCTATTACAGTCTATTCTGCTGAAAAATCTATTCTGCACTTATTTTATCTATACCCTTCATTATCTGAAACATATCTCCATCAGATACCCCTCCCCTCATAATCATCTCCTTTATAATGTATCAAGCCCTGTCTCCTTCAGCCACTCCTTATAGCTTAGCCGAGTTAGGCCCGGAACCAATCTGGTAGCCCGACGCTGTACTCCCTCTATGGTAGTTATGTCCTTCCTGAGTTGTGGTGACCAAAACTGCAAACAATATTCTAGATGGGGTCTCACCAAATTCCTTTATAGTGTTAAAAATATCTCTTGATTTATAAATTATCCCCATATGAATACATCCGATAACCCTCTTTGCTTTACCTATTGCTTCCTGGCATTGCCATGTCTGTTTACTGCTCGTATCTATTACCACTCCCAGATCCTTCGGCTGTGTGGCACACTCCACGATTGCCCCTTGCATCATGTAATCTGAAATTGTATTACTCCTACCCATCCCCAGCACCTTACATTTCTTTGTGTTAAACTGCCTCTGCCAAACATTTGCCCAATCTATTAAAGTATCTCGACATTCCTGAATCCCCCTCTCTCTGCTATCTACCTTACCTCCAAGTTTTGTGACGTCTGCAAATTTAGAAAGCAGACACTCAATCCCACTATCCAAATCATTGATGTAAATTATCTATCTATAATTCCAGTAATCTCTGTGTGTCTGTGTGTGTGTGTGTTTGTCTGTGACCGCTGTTTCTCGACAACTACCGGTCCGATATACTTGAAACTTGCCAGGTATATTGCTGGGGACCCGAGGATGTGCCTTTTCAAGGTTTGAAATTAATCGGACAAGTGGTTCCCAAGGTATGGTCACCGTACTCGCAAGCCGTTCGCTTTGGCTTTGCGAATGGACCAAACCATTTCATGTAAATAGAGGGGGGGGTTCTGTGGTCGTTGCGAATGGACCAAACCATTTCATGTAAATAGAGGGGGGGGTTCTGTGGTCGTTACTGCCACGTGGTTTCAAAGTTTTTTTTTGTTGTTGTTGTTTGCACGCATGTTTTTTTGCACCCACGTACGGGCACGCCCTAGTGAATAATAATGATGCTAGTACTGACCCCTGAGGTACCGCACTACTTACATTCTCCCAGCTAGACATCCTCCCACTCACAGCCACTCTTTGCTTCCGATCACTAATCCAGTTTCCAATCCAGTTTGCTGCCTGACCAGCCACTCCACGCGCCCTCACCTTGGCTACCAACCTCCTATGTGGCACCTTATCAAATGCCTTCTGAAAGTCTAGATACACGATGTCTACTGCCATTCCCTCATACACCCTATCGGAAACTGCTTCATAGAATTCCAATATTTATTAAATATGATCTCCCTTTGGTAAAGCCATGCCGACTCCCTTTAATCAGTTTGTATTTATTTGTAATGTTCCCTCATTTGGTCCCTAATTAATGTCTCCAACACCTTCCCCACAACTAACAGGTCTATAGTTCCCAAATTCCTATCTGAATCCTTTCTTAAATAACGATGCTACATTTGCTGCTCTCCAATCCTCCGTTACTTGTTACGTCTCCAGAGAACTATTAAAGATAT
Organism: Myxine glutinosa; assembly: GCF_964187855.1. Taxonomy (NCBI): domain Eukaryota; kingdom Metazoa; phylum Chordata; class Myxini; order Myxiniformes; family Myxinidae; genus Myxine; species Myxine glutinosa. The sequence continues at coordinate 281,708,967 of NC_136261.1, forward strand.
CCGCTAATATCTCCTTATCTGGTCTGCCACCTCCTTCAAACCTCTACTATCCAATTTAGTGTGTCGATGGCATTCGACCCGAAACATCATGCAAGCAAAAAAGAGCCTCCATGTAATATCTATCTATAATTCCAGTAATCTCTGTGTGTCTGTGTGTGTGTGTGTTTGTCTGTGACCGCTGTTTCTCGACAACTACCGGTCCGATATACTTGAAACTTGCCAGGTATATTGCTGGGGACCCGAGGATGTGCCTTTTCAAGGTTTGAAATTAATCGGACAGGTGGTTCCCAAGGTATGGTCACCGTACTCGCAAGCCGTTCGCTTTGGCTTTGCGAATGGACCAAACCATTTCATGTAAATAGAGGGGGGGGGGTTCTGTGGTCGTTGCGAATGGACCAAACCATTTCATGTAAATAGAGGGGGGGGTTCTGTGGTCGTTACTGCCACGTGGTTTCAAAGTTTTTTTTTGTTGTTGTTGTTTGCACGCATGTTTTTTTGCACCCACGTACGGGCACGCCCTAGTGAATAATAATGATGCTAGTACTGACCCCTGAGGTACCGCACTACTTACATTCTCCCAGCTAGACATCCTCCCACTCACAGCCACTCTTTGCTTCCGATCACTAATCCAGTTTCCAATCCAGTTTGCTGCCTGACCAGCCACTCCACGCGCCCTCACCTTGGCTACCAACCTCCTATGTGGCACCTTATCAAATGCCTTCTGAAAGTCTAGATACACGATGTCTACTGCCATTCCCTCATACACCCTATCGGAAACTGCTTCATAGAATTCCAATATTTATTAAATATGATCTCCCTTTGGTAAAGCCATGCCGACTCCCTTTAATCAGTTTGTATTTATTTGTAATGTTCCCTCATTTGGTCCCTAATTAATGTCTCCAACACCTTCCCCACAACTAACAGGTCTATAGTTCCCAAATTCCTATCTGAATCCTTTCTTAAATAACGATGCTACATTTGCTGCTCTCCAATCCTCCGTTACTTGTTACGTCTCCAGAGAACTATTAAAGATATCCGCTAATATCTCCTTATCTGGTCTGCCACCTCCTTCAAACCTCTACTATCAAATTTAGTGTGTCGATGGCATTCGACCCGAAACATCATGCAAGCAAAAAAGAGCCTCCATGTAATAAGTAAAAACTTTTGGAGTGCAGTACCAAGCTAGACATTATGAAGAAAAGTTAAACTAGAAGTGGTTGCCATTCAAGCATGACACGATTAATACGTGGGTGCACATATCGCGTGTCCTGCACACGGGCTTTTAGCATCAGGACATCACCCATCGGTTGGGCTTTATGCATTCGTGATGCATCCAGGACTAATGCTAGTCCTGAGCAGATGGTATCAACACAAGGACAGCCAATTTGCGTGGTGAAAAATGCCAACAGACAGTAAGTCACAAAATCCTTCGTAATCTCCCTTTCTGCATTCTGCACATGATGGGATGTTTGGGGTTTCGTTAAAGTAATCTCCATGATTTGATTTCAAAATATTTACTATAGAAAGGTACATTTTCATTTTGAATTTGAATTACTCATAGAGCACATACCTCCACCAGGCTGAAGAGTTTACGTTTTGTATCCACGAATAGGCCAGATCTGGATTCGGACCTTATACAAAATTGAATCGGCTTGTTCTTGTCATGACCCAACTCATCCGCCAAGTTTTGTCATAACCTGTCTACGTTTTGATTATAATCAAGAATCATAACCCATCCACATCTTGTAATTAATGTAAAAGTAAAGCATCTACATGTCAGGTAATGTATTGTTGTGGTTTTTGGCTTCTAGGGGGTAAATATAATCAATCTTTAGTACAGTATAACACAATTTATTTCATATTATTTGTTCAGTTAAGTGTGCTGTACTGCATGTGAATAGATATGCGTTGCAAATGTATTACAATTCCATAGACGATTGTGTGAGCTCATTTCTCCATCCATCCAAATCCTTCTCTATATTTTGTCACTCTTATCTTTCTCTCCATTCTTCCTCTTCCTCTATCCTTTTCTCCACTCACAATATTTTCCCTCTCTACACTTTGTGCTCTTTAGCTCAGAGCATGACCTTTCAGCACTTGCACTGGCGTTGTCACCATACCCATTGCTTCCTCAAGCCTCCCGAACCAGATTGAACCATGTTAGGTCGCTATTCCCAGAACCCTCTCGGAACTGGATTAAACCGGTTCAGAAGCACCCCAGCCGAGACAGGACAAAGCCAGATCAAAAGGAGTCCACACCCCGATGCAGCAGTACCAATTCACAATGGAGGTAGGCCTGTGCTGACGCAAAGGACGAACCACATGAGATATGCAACTTATGTGACCTGGAAATGCCAGCGAATGGAGACAGAGCCCACGCTATATGCGACAATAAAAGTGCGGGATATACAAACATTTGAGGTCTTTCGCTGATCTTCAGATGGCTTTGCTGGCTCTCCAGTCTCCGGTATTCAGCTTAACTTGGGCATCTTCATCTTATTTTCTGGGCTTTTAGGCTTGTCACTGGTCGTGAGGTTTGAAGTCTCTTCTGACACTTGAACGAGACATTCTATGCCTCGCCTGACATGCTGCGCCTGGAGCAGACTCGCAAACTTGCTGTATTACACTTGGAGCACACTGACCGGGACTAGCGCTGTGACATGAGGAGCAGTACTTGTGGAGAGCCATGACAGTGTATATCCCAGGGATAGTGCCGCAGCTCCCAAGAGCTGCTGCGATGTGCAGAGAAGTCAGACACACATACCCCATTTGTCTGTTTCCCTCTTCTATTTCTCTTCTCAGATGAATGAGGCCAGTCATACCGTAAAGTGTAAAGTAATAAATTGACTGCTTAGGACATTTGAGGACACAAATATACATGTATAGGAATGTGTTTATGCCTTGTAAATATGTGCTTTATGAATAGCTCTGTAAATATGTGCCAGATTTCATCACATGTATATAGCACATTCCTCTCCTGACTTTTCCTGCTCGTGCCCACGGTGGCATATGACAGTTGAGGATCGATTGGTCTAGCGTAATTGTGCTGTAGATAAGAATGCAGTATGTGAGATAGTCCCATTCGGCTGATCAGGTAAGTTCCGTCATATAACTGTCGGCATGATACCCACTCATAACGGTAACCTCATTGGTAATGGCAACACGGCTTTGGACTTTGGAGTCGGCTCAAGGTTCCTTCCTCAAGGTAAGGAAGGCGATCATGGTTGTTAAAGACTCGCCATCCCTCTGGAGTTATCGAGGGGCGACGACCGTCACAATATGTACAAGCTCCTCCATGATGAATCTTCGATCACTGTCATGAAATGGAATGCTCATTACTGCAAGCGACTTAGCCAATTATATATGATTAACAATGCCCTGTTCCTTTGTAAAAGCACAATGTACAAATGCAACCAGCACATGGAAGGAGCACAGATATTGCCCATCTCCTCTTTGTGTTATTGATACCATTGATACTTGCTTGTCTAATCACATGGCAGATTTTCAAATCACCCATATGATGTGATAAAATTAATTAATTGCAAAATTACATCACATGAGGAAAGGGTAAGTTGATACAAAGCAATTTTACTGTGCCATAGCTAAAAAAAAATCTTGTATAAAAACTCTTTTTTGAACTTTGAACATAATCACATAATTAAATTGATTAGACAATTGATTTTGAGATAAGGTTTATGTTCAGGAACTATACTGCCAGCCACTAACTTTGTGATCCAGCGTGGTAGAATATACATTATTTATTTACAAAATATTTAATCTACAAACAGAAATAAGGAGGGAGAAAAGAGTGAAGGTGGAATGAAAAAGACTGAAAGGAGAGAAGTGAGCAAGACCAGATGAGGTGGCACATGACATTTCAATATGGTGATAACCATGCAATTTCATTTCTATCAAACTGCACCCAAAAATGGAATTAAGAGAACTAGCAACGGTACCCGCCCTATGGGCGGGGCTTCAATTGGGAAGCCCAAATGAAAAGGTAAAATATCAGAAATTGAAGGCCTTTTGTATTTTAAACGATTCATATTCATATTCATATTCATATTAGTAAGATATACTTCTAAAAATACTGTTTAGATTTTTATGATTTGCGTGTGATATTTAACGGATGTTTATATAAATCGCGCCTCCAAATTGAAGCCCCGCCCTTAGGGCGGGTACCGTCATATATAATGGCGATACAACATAACTTCGCATCGCAGTGACGGTGAGCACCAATATGGCGGCTGTAAGACCCTGCTATGTATCGTTAGGGTTGGCGGCTGCTAGAATCCAAGGGTATGATTCCTAGTGTGATACCCGTGCTACGCATGGGTGGGAGGCCAGAAGCAAACAGGCAATGCAGAAACGGCGAATGCTAAAGCATGAAGACAATAAATTCCACATTCCTGTAGCACCTTCAGTCACACATCCGACATGGACAGCAAGTTCGTGAATGACTTCCATGAAAAACATACCTATTCGCAAACAAACGGGTACGCTCACGCATAGAAACATCGATCGTGGGTCCGTGGCGAATCTGCCAATGGCGATCCGCGAAGTTCACGTTGAGAAAGTAGAAACTATCACGGCATGTCGTCAGTCACTTGAACTCGATATCTCTTTTTTCATTCCAAACAACATATCTCCAATCACAAATTAATCACAAAATAAACTTTTAACAACATTGTTAATGTTTCCTTCATTGTAAAAAGTACCAAATCAACAGTTAAAAGGATTTTTAGCTGATAGCTGTTACGGCCTTGGCAAGATCGATGGAGACAGCGATCTGTTAGCGTATTCAACGCCCAAATAGCTACGTGGAATTGTCTCATGTAGAGATTCAACCCGTGTCCTTATAAACTATCCATGGATATCCATGTCCTTATAAACTACCCGTGTCCTATATAAACTGTCTTACGTTTGAACTTTCGCCGAGGTCATTATTTACTTTTAATGATGTTTATATACGAATCGAAAAGAAGATAATTGGCTTTGGGTCGTTCTTTCCGCATATCCCGTGGGATTGTGAGTTGGAGAAACGGCCGTAATGGCGGGGAGGGGGATGGAATTCTCTCAAGCAGGGATTCAACCCATGTCCTTATAAAAGGTCTTTATCCAAGGTCACCGAGTCCAATCGAGTCCGTGCATCGTCACAATGAGAACAATGAACGTTATCCAAACGTGAATGTTATGTGGGAGTCCAAACCTGAGAATGCTGGAGACTAAAGCTGAAATTGGGAAAACTAAATAGCCTATTTTACTCCTGGGGATCCCAGGATTATCCACCCAAAATATCTTTGCGATCGGTTCAGCAGTTTTTACGGTACCTTCGAACAGACAGACGGACATTTGGTGAATTATAGTAAGATGCAGAGTTCAGTTTTAGGCTCGGATAAAAAAAGAAGAAGCATCAGCAGAAACTGGGAAGTGGCAGAAGCAACCCTCTCTACCAATAACATGGTCAACAAACTCCTTTCGCTCCGGATTAGATGGATGAATGACTGCATTGAGCAAGTCTATTATTACATTTCACAAACGTGTGTAGAGCATCTTTATATTCTGCAATCATGTGGCATTCAATAAACAGACTGAATATGAAAGCAATATTACTAGAGCAGTAACATTACCTCTATGGTCATACGGATTGAAATTATTGATTGCTGCAATTATGAGTGGGTGGAGAGGAATTAAAGGGCACAGACATCAATGTTGAGCTTAAAGGTCATTCAACCTCTGTTTCCATCTGTATCAGGTATCAGAGGAGTTGGAGAGGTGGAGGGTTGGATGTTCTGCAGTCAAACAAAATGTCAAAATGTCATAGCATCTTACAACACATTTCATCATCCTCATCCAAAATGGAAACATCTATTATGTAGAACGAAGAACAAGTCTTGCTTATGAAGGCTAGTATAGATCTATGTCGGCGGATGTGGACAACAATCGATGGATTTAACAGAACGCTGAATGAGGTATGCTAACCACCATGGTAAGCAAGGAGAAGCTAACATTTCGAGCATTAACTCTCTTTCGGAGCAAAAGAGGTTAACGCCCAAAATGTCAGCTTCCTACCTCCCATAGCGGTTAGCATACCTCAATCTACATCCTGTCAAATTACGCCATTGTGAAAATTTATTATGTGGTCTGCAGTATGCCAGGTCAGCGATAAATGTACAAACATTTGGCTAAGTAGCCTCACAAAGTAATTGCATGTACATCAAATAAAATTACAAACTAACTTACTCCGAACTTAAACGTACGTTTTGCTACAAATTGCCAGAATTATTGACCCTTGGCAAATCCCACCTCTAACCAATTTTTTTTTATCCCAGAATTATTGACACCCACCGCTGAACCTCCTCCTCTCCCCTTCTTCCCCTCAATACAAAAATCACACTCCATAAAAATTTTTATTTTGCACTCAGCCCCCTCTACCCTCAAAGCATTTCATTAAACCTCACAATGGGGTGCATACAGTGCCTTCAAAAAGTATTCACACCCTTTGACTTTTTCACATTTTGTTGTGTTACAGCCTGAATTTAAAATGGTTTTCATTTGATTTTTTTTGTCACGAATATATACATAATATCACCCCCAAAATTTCAAAGTGGAATTTTAATTTTAGAAATTTCTACTAAATAATTAAAAATGTAAACCTGAAATGTCTTGAATAAATAAGTATTCAACCCCTTTGCTATGACACTCCAAATTGAGCTCAGGTGCATCCAATTTCCTTTGATCATCCTTGAGATGTCACTATAACTTGGAGTCTACCTGTGGCTAATTCAATTGATTGGACATAATTTATAAAGAAACACACCTTTCTATAAAATGTCCCACAGTTGACAGTACATGTCAGAGCAGAAACTCCAACATGAAGTGCACGGAACTGTCTGTATAACTCAGAGATAGAATTGTGAAGAGGGATAGATCTGGGGAAGGGTAGAAAATAATTTATAGAGTGTTGAAAGTTCCCAAGAGCATAGTGAGCTCCATAATTAGGAAATGGAAAGAATACAGAACGATCCAGACTCTTCCTAGAGCTGGCTGTCTGACCAAATTGAGCAACCGGGCAAGACGGAGATTGGGCAGGGAGGTGACCAAGAACCCAATAACCACTGACAGAACTACAGAGATCCTTGGCTGGATTGGATGGGAGAACCTGTCAGAAGGACAACAGTCTCTGCAGCACTTCACAAATCTGGGCTTCATAGGAGAGTGGTCAGACAGAAGCCATTCCTCAGAAGAAGAAAAAAAACACATGACAGTATGCCTGGATTTTGCAAAAGGGCATGTGAAAGACTCTCAGAGCATGAGGCAAAAGATTCTGTAATCCAACGAAACAAAAATTGAACTCTTTGGCCTAAATGCAAAGCGCTACATCTGAAAAACTGAGCACAGCTCATCACACACCATACACCATCCCTACCGTAAAGCATGGTGGTGGAAGCATCTGTTATGAGGATGCTTTTCAGCGGTGGGGACTGGGGGACTTGTAAGGATAGAGGGAACAATTAATGGAGCCAAATACAGGCAAATCCTTGAGAAGAATTTGCTTCAGAGTGCAAAAGACCTTAGACTGCGGTGAATATTTACATTCCAACAGGAAAATGACCCCAAGCATATAGCTAAAGCACCAAAGGAATGGCTCCAGAACAAGAATGTGAAAGTCCTTGAGTGGCCCAGCCAAAGCCCAGAATGAATCCCATTGAGAATCTGTTGAAAGACTTGAAGATTGCTGTTCACCGACACTCCCTATCCAACTTGCCAGAGGTTGAGCAAATCTGCTCGGAAGAATGGGAAAAACACCCTAAAAGCAGATGTGTAAAACTGATAGACATACCCAAGAAGACTCGAAGCTGTAATTGCTGCCAAAGGAGCTTCTACAAAGTATTGACTCAGAGGGTTGAAATCTTACGGAAATTAGATATTTCTGTATTTGAAATACTCATACACCCACTCGCTCCGGGAGTGGCAGGAAGGGCCATTCCTCTCTGGGGTATATAGATCACAGTAGATCTAGGATCTGGTCTCAAGAACATCAGGGTTGTGTTACTTTACTGAGCTCGCCAAGTGGTTTAAGCATTCGAGCAAGCACTCCATTCAAAACCGTTGATAAGAAACAGCAGGCAAGGAAACAGCAAAGAAACAGCAGCAAGGGCTAGCTAGCTGCTTAGTAACTGAACATACCCTGGGTTTTCTCCTTTTCAGTTTTGTGTTAAACAGCAGGAGTGACTGTTTCAAAAGATCATGAAACGTGTTTGTGGTCTATAATATTTTTTACTTCTGGTAGGGGCCGGTGTATTAGGAAACGGCATGATAAGCTTGAAATACCCCTTGGGGAGGTGGGGCATTATTAGTATTAATTTTGTTTCGTAATAACATTAATATTATGTTATAATATTTATTGTTGTTGTTACGTTTATTATTAGAAGTGGCCTTGGGAAAAAAACGCCATGATAAAACTATATTAATATGGATATACACCTAAACACGCAACCCCATTGATGGGGAAAACCCCATTGGGGGGCGGGGGGGTTGGGGTGGGAAGGATGGAAACCCCTTGACTGAGAAAACCCCCTTGGGGAGGGAGGTGGCAAATGAATTTGCTACAACCTTCATTGTGTGACCCTTAGTCCCCCTGACAAGCTTGATTGACATTCGATAGGTAACGACCGAATGTATCGTGGTCAGAAATTGTCAGACAGCCAGACACCAAATTTGCGTATTTTAGTATGATTCATCATTTTGTAAAGATTTCTACAAAAAAAATTCCATCTTGACATTATGGGGCATAATGAATAAATCAGTGCCAAAAATTTTCAATGTAATCCATTTTAAATTCAGGCTGAAATACAACAAAATATGAAACAAGTACAGATACATTCAAAGTACACCCCCATGCCAAATAAATAAATATCTTCCAGCGCAGCATTGCTCCATCGGCGCCCGGCAATACTGCCGTGCAGCTCAGAGACTGTATTGGGTGAGAGAGGTGTACAATAATTGATTGATTAATTGCATAATTAAAATCAATAAATAATGGTCATAAAATATTTTCTTAATCAATTGGCTAATAGCATACCTAAAGCACCAGTGCTTCATCCGAAGCTGAAATTTTTTGAAAATTAATTATATGTCATTAATCGGAAAAATTAAATAATTGATTAATCAATAAATAATTAATCGATTAATTGATTAATCAATAAATCAGAAATATCCTTTATAGCCACATTACTTGGTCGTTGTCGTGTCCAAATGTTAGCTTCCTAGCTCAAAAGGGGCCTGAGATATTGCCCAGATGAGAAAGTAAATACATAAAAGATTAATAATGAAAATAAATAAATAATAATCATAAAATAATTAATCAATTTGCTAATAGAATACCTAAACCACCACCGTTTCATCCGAATATGTAACTTTAAAATTTTTTAATTAATCAAGTCATTAATCGAATAATTGAATAATTAATCGATTAATCAATAAATCAAAAATAGCCTTTACAGCCAAATCACTTGATCATTGTCGTGTCCAAATATCAGCCACCTAGCTCAAAAGTTGCCCGACATAATTCCCAGATGAGAAAGGAAATAAATAAGCACTTAAGTAATCGATAAGAATTAAATATTATGGTATGTGCTTTTTCTGGTCTTCATTAATGATCTTTCCGACTCTCTGGAAAATCCTCTCTATCTTTTATTTTTTTTTTTTTTTTTTTTTTTGTATACAAGATCGAGGCTCGTGAAAGAGCGAACATTTATCACACAGAAAGACAAACAGACACATAAAACAAATAACATCGGGAGCGGTAGACAAGATGGGGAGAGAGGGGGAAGGACACAAACACAACATTTGAGAGCAGGGACCGAGAGACATGGAGACATCGAGAGATCTGTGGGAGGGAGAGGGCTTTGGGGGGGAGGCATGTGAAGGGGGGGGGGGGGTGGGAGAGGTATAAACATATGTACACTGCCAGGACTTCCAGGAAAGAAGTTGGAATTTCAAACAAGGTGGATCTGGGGTGAATTAGTGGGGGTAGTAAAGATCAAGGTTTTGGATGGGGGAAGATAAGAGATGGTGGTGAACAGCTGTTTTAAAGACCTGGAGGGAGGAGTGGGATTGAAGGGAGTGTGGGAGTTTGTTCCACAGGCGGGAAAAAAGAGGAATGAAAGAGTGAAGGTGAGCAGAAAGCCGAGATTTCGGCAGTTTAACCATCAGAGGGTTGCTGGCAGATCTTGTGCGACCTGTAGGAATATTTGGGGGACAGAGCACAGAGAGAGCTGGGGGTGCAAGGCCGGAGAGGAGTCGGTAGAAGACAGAAAGACCACCTACCTGCCTGCGGTGAGTGAGTGAAAGGCCCTCAGAGGTAGCTTCATCGCGGGAGATTCCAATGATTTTGAAACCTTTGGATTCAACAGCGTGAAGCCCGGCCAGGTGTGAGGCAGGAGCACCAGCCCATAGGGGAGAACAGTATTCCATTGAGCTGCGGATGAAAGCCTTGTATGTGGTGAGGAGCTCAGGTGTGCCGAGGAAGGACTTCGCACGACAGAGGATGCCCAGTCGGCAACTGGCTTTGGAGGCCAGCTTGGAAATGTGGTTTTCCCAAGAAAGATCATGGCAGATAGTGAGACCCAAAAGCTTGAGCGACAGAACTTCTTGGAGAGGATTGTTGAGAAAGTAGATGGGAGGGTTGTCCAGTCGATCTTTTCGAAGAGACAAAGTAAGAGAGTGAGATTTGTCAGGATTGAAAGACATGTTCCACTTGTTTGACCAGTCTGTGATTTTGTCCAGGTCTTCAGAGAGTGAGGAGGCTGCAGACTGCCGATCTGAGGGAAGAGGAATGGAGCGGCAGAGAGTGGAGTCATCAGCAAAGAGATAGAGAGGATTTTCCAGAGAGTCAGAGAGATCATTGATAAAGACCAGAAAAAGCACAGGGCCCAGCACACTGCCTTGGGGAACTCCAGCCTGAACAGGAAGGGGAGATGAGAGAAATCCATTCAGGGCCACACGTTGACTACGACCAGAGAGGAAGTCCGCAAGCCATGCATGGAGATTTCCATGGATACCATAGGAGGAGAGTTTGGTGAGCAGAGCTGGGTGCCAGACCGTATCAAAGGCACGTGATATGTCAAGGGAGACAGCTCTGATTTCCTGTTTGGCATTGAGGACCTCCATCCATTGTTGAGACAGCAGAAGCAGCATGTCCAGAGTAGAGTGACCTGGTCTGAAACCAAATTGATGATCAGAGATCAAGCCATTGGAGAAGAGGAAAGATTTCATATCCGAAGCAATGATGGATTCCATGACTTTGCTGATAATTGGGAGCAGGCTGATTGGTCTGTAGTTGCAAGGATCTGTTTTTGCACCTTTTTTGTGTAAAGCGGTAATGTTAGCTGATTTCCAGGATGCTGGCAGATGACCTTGAGCAAAAGATAGGGTGAAAAGAACAGAGAGAGGGTGAGATAGAGCGGCAGAGCAGGATTTTAGGACCCGTGGGCTGATGCCGTCTGGTCCAGTTGCAGAATCAGAGTCGAGGTTTGACAAAAACTCCTCCACCTTGTCAGGAGAGAAGGACACAGAGTTCAGGAGCAGTTGGGTTCGACTGGGAAAGGTGGGAACAGAGAGAGATGGGTTTGGGACTAAGGATTTTGAGGCAAACACAGAGTTGAGGCATTCGGCTTTGTCACGTGCGATGTCAACTGTGTGGCCATTTGAGGTAAGGGAGGGGATGGAGGGGGAACAAACACCAGAAACGGATTTGACCAGACGCCACCAGGATTTGGAGGAAGGAGACAGGTTTGAGAGTTCATTCTTGAGTGAGGAGATATAGTGCACACCTGAGGGTAGACACACACTTGTTCCGAGCTTGGTGGAAGGAACTGAGATTGCCTTCAGTTGGATTAGCCTTCCAAGAGGCAAAGGCAAGTCGTTTCAGGGCAACTGCCTCCCCACAAGATTCAGTGTACCATGGACGGGAGGAAGGGTAAGACAACTGAAGGCGAGATGGGATAAATATGTGCATGAGAGAGATCAGTTTGCTTTGGAAGAATTCCCAGGAAGAATTGATGTCAGAGGCAGTGGAGATGGGAGACCAATCCAGACGATTGATGGCTGCTTGAAGACCGTCCCAGTCGGCCTGAGTGAAATGCCAGACTCGTCGACGCTGAGGAGGCTCTCTGAGAATGGCCAGAGAGATGTCCACTTTGACAAGCACATGATCAGAAGAACCGATTGGAGCAGAAGAAGAGCAGCAGACATTAGCAGGGAAGTTTGTCATAACCAAGTCTAGAAGAGAAGATACTCCATTGGCTGAGATCCGGGTCGGGAAATTGACAGATTGTGTCAATCCCAGTGAGTCACAGAAGTCCTTTGCTGAGGTGCCATGACTGGCGAGAGAGGAACCCACACCCAACCAGGTGGCATGATGACAGTTGAAGTCACCACATATGAGGAAGAGAGAGTTGGGATGAGTGGATAGAAGTTGGTCCATGTTGTCAGACAGTGAAATGTAGATGGAGTCATCACTGTTTGGGGGACGGTACAGAACACATATGAACAAAAGGTGGGAGCGGAGAGGGAGCCGTAGCCAGAGGTACTCCTGGGGGTGAGGAGGAAAGAGGGCAGTGCAAGGAGAGTGAGGAAGAGAGTTTTTGATAAAGATAGCCACCCCACCACCAGGCCGAGGCTCAGGTCTATCATACCGGAGGAGGGAGTAACCAGGAAGAGATATTAAGGAATCAGAGACATCTTGAGGGAGGAAAGTCTCTGTTAAGCAGATCAAGTCTGGATTGTCAGAAGCAACCTGTATGGAGAGATCAGTCAGGTTTGAGTGAAGGCCCCGGATGTTTGAGGTCCATACCGTTAATGAAGAGAGAGGGGGAGCATCAGGTACAGGACAGGGGAGGGGAGGAGTGGGGTAAGATGAAGGATGAGAGGGGGAGGTAGGGAGAGCAGTTGATAGTGTGTCAGATATTGCAGAAGAGTTCCAAGAAAGGGAAGGATGAGGAGGATGAAAGGTTTGATGGTGAAGGGATGAGGCACAGTGAGGGGTTGTTTGAGGGGGGGCAGAGGAAAGTAGAAGGTTTGGGGGGGTGGAGGTATGAGATAGAATGGAGACGAAGTGGGGAGGAGGCAGCTTGGAGGAGGAGGGGGGAGGAGGGAGAATTGGAGAGGAATGGTATGGGGGGAGAATTGAATGGGAGGGGTTGGGGGGGAGTTTTGAAGGGGAGGAGTGAGGGGGGAGTTTAGGAGGGGAGGCGCAAGGGGGGAGTTTTGGAGGGAAGGGGCAAGGGGGAAGTTTAGAAGTGGAGGGACAAGGGGGGAGTTTAGGAGTGTAGGGGCAAGGGGGGGGATTTGGAGGGGAGGGGCAAGGGGGGAGTTTAGGAGGGGAAGGGCAAGGGGGGAGTTCAGGAGTGGAGGGGCAAGGGGGGGATTTGGAGGGGAGGGGCAAGGGGGGAGTTTAGGAGGGGAAGGGCAAGGGGGGAGTTCAGGAGTGGAGGGGCAAGGGGGGAGTTTAGGAGTGTAGGTGCAAGGGGGGGGGATTTGGATGGGAGGGGCAAGAGGGGAGTTTAGAAAGTGGATGATTAATGAAAGACGAACATTGATAACAAATTGGGTTTGTTGTGATTTTCAAGTTAGCAATCCGATTCAGAACGATGGAGGAGGGATGGAATGAATGTGAATTTAGACCATGTAGTGAGGGAGACGTATAAGATATTGAATTTCTTTTTTTTGAAGTGGAGTGAGTTGGAGAGGAAATTGAGAAAAGCCTTTTAAATAGGAAGAAAAACAGCGTGTTGTAATATACCACTGAAATAAACACAGAAGGGGAAAGGTTAAACATATTTAAATAATATTTAAACAGAACTGTGAACAATCTTCTATGCACAAAATACCAACGGGGGGAGAGCCGAGAGGGACCACCACGAGTCACGTGAACAGGGCAAACGGTGGATGGCAAGGAGATAATGGGGGCGGGGCGAACAGCACACCTGGACAGAAAATACAGGATGAGACAACAGTACACGTGGAGAAAGGAAAATAAATGTTTTTGGTTTTTTTTTTTGTTTTTTTGTTTGTTTGTTTTTTTGGGGGGGTGGGGATTTAGAACGTTAGACAGAGTATTATGTTCGGGGTAGAAGGGAAAAAACTAAGAGCCAAGCAAAACACGCTTAAGTTAACAAAACACCGACGGGGGTACAACTACAAGGCCACACACGAGGAGCAGAACACGATTAATGAATTACGAGTTACAGGAAATTCAAACCAAAACTAACTATAATCAAACAATAACGCATGGACGATAAAATAACGAGTTGAAATTTGACAATCTATCTGCGGAAATGGGGGAGAAACACGTGGTCGAAGAACGAACGAACGAACGAATAAGCATGAGTAAACGAATGAGCACAGAGAAGGTAATGTCTTATTTTTTTTGTTTTTTTGAGTTGAGATTTACATAAGGAAGTAGGCTATGGGGTGAAGAGACTGCGAAAACAGAGAACGAAAGTTATTGGTTTCACAAACGACGGACCGCTGAGAGAAAAACAAAGCCTCAAGGTTGTACAGTGTTCACTGTACAAGGCCTCAAGACACGACACGAATTAACACGATTTTCAATACAGGTATGAAAGATTTGCACCGAAAATCTTCGTCGGGACAATATACGTACATACACCATAAAATAAATACAGTTATAACGAAAATACAAATGGGAACAATTACTTAACTTCGATTTCGATGGAGAGCGTGCAGAGCAGCGAATAAACGAACCCTCGCCAGCAAGACCGGAAACGGAAGTGAAATGATGACTTCACTCATCAAAATGAAATGACTTCACTTCACTTCACTTCACTCATCAGTCAAATGATGAAAATGATGACTTTGCTGATGACTCCACTCTCTGCCGCTCCATATCCCAACACTCAGATCGGCAGGCAGCAGCCTCTGACAGCTATTTATTTATGGCAGCTATTTATGCTTCACATGTTCACAAGTTCAAGCAAAACAGCAGGCTGCAGCCTCTTCACTCTCTGCAGACCTGGACAATATCACAAACTGGTCAAACAAGTGGAACATGTCTTTCAATCCTGACAAATCTCACTCTCACACTTTGCCTCTCCGAAAAGACCGTCTGGACAACCCTCCCATCTACTTTCTGAACAATCCTCTTGAAGAAGTTCTGTCACTCAAGCTTTTGGGTCTCACTATCTGCCATGATCTTTCCTGGGAAAACCACATTTCCAAGCTGGCCTCCAAAGCCAGTCACCGACTGAGCATCCTCCATCGTGCGATGTCCTTTCTGGGAACTTTCAGCTCCTCACCTCACCTGAGATCCTCACCACATACAAAGCTTTCATCCGCAGCTCAATGGAATACTGCTCTGTCCTCTGGGCTGGTGCTCCAAAGCATTCAGAATCATTGGAATCTCCCGCGATGAAGCTGATTCTGAGGGCCTTTCTCTCACCACAGGCAGGTAGGTGGTCTTTCTGTCTTCCACTGACTCCTCTCCGGCCTTGCTCCCCCTGTTCTGTCTGTGCTCTGTCTGCCAAATATTCCTGCAGGATGCACACGATCTGCCAGCAACCCTCTTCTGGTGAAACTGCCAAAATCAAGACTCTCTGCTCACCTTCACTCCTTCATTCCTCTTTTCTCCCACCTCTGGAACAAACTCCCACACTCTCTTCAATCCCTCTCCTCCCTCCAGGTCTTTAAAAAAAGCTGTTCACCACCATCTCTTATCTTCCCCCATCCAAAACCTTGATCTTTGCTACCCCCATTAAAACACCCCAAATCTGCCTCTTTAAATCCCCAACTTCTTTCCTGAAATTCATAGAAGTGTTAATTTGCTTTGTACCGTGTACCCACCCCTACCTCCTCCCCCAGCCCTCCCCCTCCCACAGATATACCGGCGTCACTGTTCTCTTCTGTTGTTGTGCTTGTGTGCTTCCCTCTCTCCCCTTCTTGCCTCCCGCTCCCTTCATTGCATGTTTTGTGTGTCTGTGCATGTTTTCGTGTTCAATGTGTTATCTCTTACACAAGCCTTGATACTGTGTCCAAAACAAAAAACAAAAAACGAATCAATGAAATGATTAATCAAAAAACAAAAAAAATACAGTTTTTGCCAAAGCACTTGCTCACTATCGTGCCCAAATTGCAGCTTCCTAGCTCAAAGGATGGCTGAGATATCGCCCGGACAAACAAACAAACAACGGAGTGAAAACTGAGTACTCCCTTTCAGCGTGCGTCATTACCGGGCCCCCTTCGGTGCCCGGCATTGACGTTATGCAGCGCCTGGAGATGGCATAGGAAAGGTGCGGTGTACAACAAACAACGAGAGTGAAAACTGAGTACTCCCTTTCAGCGTGCGTCATTGCCGGGCCCCCTTCGGTGCCCGGCATTGACGTTATGCAGCGCCTGGAGATGGCATAGGAAAGGTGCAGTGTACAACAAACAACCAGAGTGAAAACTGAGTACTCCCTTTCAGCGTGCGTCATTGCCGGGCCCCCTTCGGTGCCCGGCATTGACGTTATGCAGCGCCTGGAGATGGCATAAGAAAGGAGCAGTGTACAAAAAGGCAAGGGGTTTGAATACTTTCTGAACGCACTGTATGTAAACCCTGATCAATGAGCAAATTATGACAAAATCAGGAAAATAATTATTTGAACCTCATCTGACTTATTTAAAGGTGCTAATTATTCCTAAGGTATGGGTTCAGCTGGTTGAGGAGGGCGAGGGGTGGGAAAGGTGGGTATTTCTGGAACCAGCTGGGCCAGACGTGACATGAGACCGACATAAATGGGGAAACATCCAGGGTGCTGGTAGTAACTCGCCTACTCTTTAGGAAAGAAACTGTGGGGTCCTTCCTGGACAACAATGCCGACAGATAGGTACTCCAACGTAAAGTCCTTTCAATGGATGGTGCACATTGATGCCTCACCTGAAGGTGAAACACCTGGGTGACACATTATAATTTATAGCTGGTCGAGATTCAACGTCCCCCGACTTAACGGCTCACAATTGGACCCTTGCACAGTTGAACATACCTAAACTTGCCAATTGAATGAGTACACCTTCCTGACAGATGAAGAAAAGCAAAAACAAAACATTGTTTGCCCTCCCCTTCCTAAACAAGCAACACATAATGATCATGCAAACCAAGTTGTTGATTAAACACCTACGCATTCTCACTGTCATTTGTTTTTCTCCAGTGAAAGCCATGCCTCTTGAGGCTTGAACAAATCTGGAATAAAGTCTTTCCACACTTCTGAATTTACATTTATAATTTACGACACGATGCAGATATCATTGAATGTTGATGCACAAGCAGTAGAGAAACAAAGGGAAAACAAAGGAGAATGAGAAAAAAGGAAACCGTTCTTTCAAACTTTTCCCGAAATCATCTTTCCTCAACTGAATACATCTGAAGGATACTTCATTACCCTGTTTGAAGAAATGGCCCCAATACATGGGGCATTACACATCTGTAGTAGGGGTATTCCTCAATATTGATGCAACAAGCATACCACAACTACTACTACTACAACTACTAATACTAATGTGCTGAAGTATTCCCATCTTCTTGTGGAATCAACTGGGGAAGGAAATTTTTGGGCCAAGATTTTCACGAACCGGCTGGCCAGGCCTGGTGTTCACTCAAGTGAAGGTGGCAGTAATTTGGCCAAGGTGCCTGCGAAAACTCGCTATTCCCTATAACCCTAATAGTCCATTATGACACCTTGCAGTAAAAGGCGGAGGACAGATGGGAACAGGTTAATGGCAACTAGTCCCCATGGTAAAAATATGACTAACATGTCATTGTGGACTATCAATTTCTTTTCTGACAGGCAGTCCATTTTGAAAGTAATCCTAGGAACGAAAGGATTGGTTGGGGTAAATCTGCAAAGCATGAAGTGGACCAATTCGAATTTCATCAAGCTGGGTACACAAGACACAAACTCCTTCAAATAGCTTACGATATTCATTAAAAGTAGTACGATTTCACTTCGATAGTCTGAAAAGGCCTTAAATTGTTGTTATTCGAGTCACCAATTTCTTCTGTGCTTGGAGGTGGGGCGTCACAGTGCCTTCCTTAGGACTGAAAGCCCTGTGGGCGGTACCCCAACTCTCGACCTCAGTCACTTGATAAAACACTATCATTTCTCTAGTCTTTAAGAATAATTGCTGCCAATTTGCAAACGGCAAGCTGCCATCAAAGTAAAAAAATGTTCATTTTTTCAGAATTCGACATTTTCTCTCTCATTTGCAAAATCAAAAGTAAAAAAAAAAAAATGAACAAAAATATACCATGAAATGTTTAATGGATGAAATGTTTAAATATTTCTACGTAGATTGGGATGGAAGGGCAAATCCCCAAAGAATTGGCAAAACTCAAAGACATCAAACCCCGACTATATATATATATATGTCAGATAAGAGGGCAGAGCAAGATGGATGGCTTTAAAATTGGTTTGGGGATATGGAAAAAAGAGTCTGATCTCTCATCACAAATGGTCGTATGGGAATAAGACCTTGGATTTTTTTTTTTTTGAAAGAGCTTTAATCGCAGAATACAAAGAATAAACGTGTTAGTGTAACAAAAACGTTACAGCAATGTTAAACCCGAGCTGGCAGGATAGCCAAGGTATACACAAATGCCTCTGAGCTGTCTAGCTTGGGTTTGAATCCAGACTCAGCTATAAACAGTCATCCTGGTGTTTCGCAGGCAGGGCACGACATCAATGTGTGTGCCGTCCCTCGGATGGACGTTAACCTGGGCGTCCCATCCGCCAACATTATCCCATGGTGTGCTTCGTGAAGAGTAGACGAGCTATAACGCCAACACCCTGGGAAAATTACATATTTCTGCACACTCAGTCGAGCATCCTGCATCAAGAGGCAAACCATTCAATATTGTAACTCCAGCCAACAAAATGCTTCAGCAGAAACAATGCTCTGTATAGAGGAAGGTGCATGATTATGATGATTGTTAAGCCTAAGCTTAGTGAAGTCATTCCCCATGGGGAAATTCCCCATGACTGCATACCCTTCAACAATTTATGCAGAGGGAAGGCACTAGTTTTTCAGTAAAGGGATGCTAGTCTTCGTGTTACGTGTTCCTCCCCAAACCCCGGTTATGGTGCACCTCAGTCTCGAGAGGGAACGCTTAGGAACCTAAGGTAGGAGAGGGAACGAGAGGGGAACCTCATATTTTGAGCATTCTAATAACCCATGGTAAAACCACACCAATGCAATTGTAGAACAAAACAAGTAATTGTATTAAGAACTCCCACATACACAATAATAAATTCTTAAAGAAAGTACAATGAAAATGTCACTTGCATCAAATGAACAATACATATGATGGTACTGAAGGAGCTGGGGCTCCCACGTCGATCAGAAGAATGGACGCGACAAAAAGCTGGAATTCATCTGAGTTGCTTTATTGAAATCAAACACTCAGGCACTCTGAAAACCCGTTTATCGGTCAGCAATATATATCTATTAACCCAGGGGGTTTGCCCAGGCCCGGCGCCAGGGGGCGTGGCCCAGCGTCCTGGCTGCGGCCTGGCAAGTTGAGGGCGAGCCTGCCCGGGCATGCCCGGGCATGCCCGGGCGTCCCGACCGAGGCCTGGCAAGTTGAGCGCGGGCCTGCCCGGGCGTCCTGGACGAGCCCGGCATGGTGATCGCTCCGCGTCCTTGATAGGTGCAAGGCGATTGTGAAACCCCAGCGGCAGCCGCTACACACGTCCCCCCAGAATCGACTTGCACCGGCAGGGTCAACTTGAGGGGGGTCCTGATGACCCGGCCGAAGCGACCCCTGGCGGGTCGTGGGAGGGGGTCCGGTGAGGTGGTGGGCGGTCGAGTGGGGGGCCCCGTGGACGGGGGGCGGCCTCGCCGCGGCGGAAGGGCCACCCGTGGTGGGTGGTCGACGTCCACGTGCGCCGGCTTGAGGCGGTCCACTGCAATCCGGTCCGACCTGCCGCCGATGTCGATGACGAATGACTTGTCGTCCCGTCGCAGCACCCGGAAGGGCCCGTCGTACGGCGGCTGGAGTGGCCACCGATGTGCGTCGTGACGCACAAAAACATACTCCGCTGTGCGGAGTGCTGGGGGGACGTAGGACCGGGGGTCACCGTGGTGGGATGTCGGCACGGGGGCAAACCGTCGGGCGGCCTCCTGGAGGTCCGAGCGCTGGTGAGCTGCGGACCAGGGACTGGTAGCGTCGGGCACGAATTCGCCCGGGACGCGTAGCACCTGGCCATAGACCAGCTCGGCGGTGGATGCCTGGAGGTCCTCCTTGTAGTCCTTGAGCCAACCGGCCATATTTTGAAGTGAATGCTCCGGCGGGGGGAGTAATTCTCATTATGATTTTCCATTAGACCAATGTCTCAAGTGTCAGAAAAGGTGTGATGGACATCTGAGAACGGTAGCTTAGTGCCCGGATGGACGCCATCTTTGAAACCACCCAGCTCGAAAATGCCCATTTGGTGGGGTACATTGTTGCACGTGTATCTGGACTTCTATACTAGCTATCGATGTGCGGTTGACGACTAAATATACGTCCGATGTGTACCGTCTAAATAAAAAATAATATGAAGCATTTTGTTTTAGATTAATTATTATAAAAATCAATTATCGAAAAAAAATCATATATTTTTCAATATTTTATTATTAGACTTGTACTTTTTTTAGTGAAACAACACTGGTATGATTTTCCAAATTATGCATTGTGCTACACCGTTTATCTGTCTATAAAAATAACTCAAAAACTAAAACATATCATCCACCACGAGTTTACAACAAATAAATGTAAAGAGGCATAAAATGACTTAGGCCGCCGCTGGCATTATCTATTCTGACGATAACGCAAGTTAGGAATGTCGTACGGAGAGGATTTTAACACCATACGATATCTAATAAGCAGGCGGAAATTGTTACATAGGAAATCTGCACTTTGGTGGCCATCTTGGATTTCAAAATGGCCGCCAATTATATTAATTATTCATTACTAGAGTTTGGAAAGACGTATGGAGCTGATTTTAACACCATACGATGTATATTCCTAATAAGCAAGCGGAGGTATCATTGAACATGTCATGTTTTAGTCAAATAACACCGGTATGATCTTCCAAATTATACATTTTGCTAAACCGTTTATCTGTCTATAAAGATTTTCAGGCAATTTGGCCTGCATTATAATAGAGAACAACATATGCTATACAATATACAGTGCACACAAAGTTAATCATCAGAGTCGCCATCAGAGTCATTGGCATCCTGAGCCACGATAGCATCATCCTGCACCATGTTGGAGCATCCCTGCAGCTAACACACAACAGTGCACTTCAACCCATTCAGTATGCAGGAGCAATCTGACGGTCGACACGTCCTTCTGCATGTGCATGAGATGAGATTCAAGACGACATCTGGAGCTGGTAGACCCGCCATCCATCGGATTGTGAGCGAACCGCCATCATAGAGTTCCCAACTATGTCCTGCTGATGGTGTTGGGACGTCTGGTAGGTTTTCAAGGCTGCGTCGCCAGATAGCCACCTGATAGTTGGCCCTAAGCGTATGCTGCATCAAGGAGTCTTCACAAGGCGGAAATTGTCCAGATTCGATCTGGCCCTTCTTTGCACAGAACATGTGATAACGGAGCGAATTAACACCGACGATCTTCGTGTTCTTGGCGTACAGCTGACACGTGAAGGCCTGAATGCTATTGAAGACGTCTGTTGGTACATTCCACGAAGATCCCAGATCTGTGAATGCTTGAAGATACAGCTCATTCGCTTGCACAAGCTTCAAAGCCTTTATCTTTCCTTGGCTAGCCAGAGCACTCACAGTGTCACACCCGCTCCATGCATGAAGCCCTGGCAATGCACTGCAAACTCCAGACCCCAATACCGCAGCCAACTTTCCAACGTCGATCATTCTGACTCGAACCTTTGTTCCTCGTCTGATGAAGAGCTGACTATCGATGGTTCTGCTGAGATGAAGACTGATGATCAGAACGTCGGTGTCATCTGCCACTAAGATGATCGTCTTGTAGTGGGTAGCGGCGTGCTTTGCGTGGAGAAACATACGCGTGTCTGCTTCCTCGTGGCTACATTCGAGTGCTTGCACCAACTTCCACCTATCGCGGGTCAGTACCAGACATTTTTCACCACAGGTGACATACAGTGTTCTGTTGCCTAGCTTTTCGCGATTTGTTTCATGTTTCCACGACTCCGCCAGAAACACAACCAGTTTCTCCTTTGTCTGGCTGCAAGCAAGGAGACGCCGCCAGTTCATGATTTTGTGTGCGGGTCTGATCTCGCTGAAACTGATGCCTTCATTTGAACCGCGGTTCACACGCTCAGCTGCTTTGATGGATTCTTCTGTGTATGTGTCAAAGACAACATCGATGCGCTCACTGCCTTGACCAGCGTGAAGCGCTGCAGCAAGGATGCGGTCAGATAGTTCTTCGAACGTGTCGTTCTCGCCATGCATCTTTTGTATGAGAGCCATCGCATCAATTATTGTTGCACTTCGCTTGTCAACGTTCTCGGCTGGTTCCACAAGACCTTCCATGTGTTTCGCAAGTGCAGCTTTGTTCGTTTTTTTCATTGACCCATCAACGTTTGCCAAAGACCATGGTAACGGCCCTAGTGGGTGACAAAGGACAAGTTGCATGTCGAGGTTCCTTGTCTTGGCGATGAGTATCATGGTGGCAAACAGTTGTCTGTCAGCTCTCAGGACGATCTCCTTGTTTGTGCCCTTCACAACTTTCTGCTTGATCTTACCAAAGGTCTTCAAGTTTAGCTTGTTCAATGTGTCATGAAAGCCTGTTCCCTCTTCAAGACGTTTCTGGAAGCTTTGATACGCCGCTTCCCCCTTTTGCAGGGTGTTGAGTAGGTCATTAGAAACGTCCTCCCTCGCAGCCGCTCCGGTAGATATACTGAGAAGACATGACGGATCATCGGCGAATGGATTGGTCCAGTCATTTTCCAGTAGATCACAGATAGCTGTGACGCCAGACTCATCACGTTTGATGCGAGAAGTAGACAAGTCAGGGTGCTTGGCGTGAGATGTGTCGCTGCCATTCACAAGGATAGTTTCTCGTAGTTGCCTCAGTGCAGTAGCCCGATTTTCTGCAGTTAGATAGTATCGTGACACAGCCCCTTGTCGAAGACTAAAACCTCGTGTTCCTCCAGCTGTTTGCGTATCTTTGTTTACTGTTTCTTCTGTTGTCTGATCAACAGCGATTCTGGCAAATGGATTCCCTGGTCTAAGCTGTACGGAGAAGTAACCTTGATTGAAATGCCTGTACAACTCGGGGCATGTTTCGTGGAGTTGCGTCATCTGTGCATAGTACACTGGTAGATATCTAGCATAGTTCGCCTTGTTCATTGCGAAACACCAAGGGATCACTCTTCTGACACAAGCCAAGTGAAGCATCCAGTCGCCTTCTCTATCCGCACGAATCAACCCCAGCAGGGTCTCTACCATATCAATATACATCATCCAGAAGCGAGCCAGGTCTCCATGTTTGGTTCGCAGAAAATGTAGGTATTTCGCGAACATGTCAAAGCTCTGTACACATGAATCATCATCGAGAGCAGCAGCGAGAGTCTCGTGGCAAACATCCTCCTTGATGCTGCGAATTTTGAGGTCAGTGCTTCGAATCTGGGGTTCCTTGTCAGGATGATTGCTTTCTATCCACACCTGGAAGCCCTTCCAAATGATGCGCATTAGTGCCTCGTACATCAACTTGTGGAGTCGCACAGCACGGTTGTATTGCTTGCCTTCCAGAACCCTGTTGATGGAACCTTCAGCGATTACTCCTGACTCAACAGCTACATCCCGAAGGCCTGCATCTCCAAACATTTTCCCAATGCTCGACATGAAGTTACAGATGGTATGGAAGTTCCCCATCATGAGCACGATTCTTCCATATCGATCGACATCTTTCCATGCTATTTCGGTCGCCTTAGCAAATAGTGCCTGGTCTAGCACCACCGGTATACGCTCAAGCTGAAGTGATGACATGATGTTCAGAGCTTCTCTGAGGATTTCTTGCACTGTTGCCATATCTGTGGCAGGCGCGTTTATAGTCGGCAGGTAGCCAACTACATCTTCCGTCACCTGAACACGATCTCTAGTCATGATGTTGAAACCAGTCCACGAACTGATTGTCTGGTCGCATGGTTCCAGCATGCGAGTCATAATCCATACGTGATTTCGGCGCTGCGCAAGGGATGTTGCGCCTGCAAGAGTGTCAGAAAGATCTGCAGGCTTGATTGCAGGTGGGCCCTCTCGTTTCCCACCGCTGTATATTGGAACTAAATCGCTGGATGACGGGATAGATCGCTTCTTATCTGCTTTGGATACTGCCGATGGAGGTTGGGGCGGCAAACACGACTGCGACTTCGGTTGGACGATGATACCGTTGACGCGATGCGATGTTCCGCCACCACTCAGCGATTCCTCTAGCCTGTCGATGTTATCGAATGCTAATACAGTCGGGACCGAAGGGTGCACATGTGACGGAAGTGGTACTTTGTGTGCACTGCACTGTATATTGTATAGCATATGTTGTTCTCTATTATAATGCAGGCCAAATTGCCTGAAAATCTTTATAGACAGATAAACGGTTTAGCAAAATGTATAATTTGGAAGATCATACCGGTGTTATTTGACTAAAACATGACATGTTCAATGATACCTCCGCTTGCTTATTAGGAATATACATCGTATGGTGTTAAAATCAGCTCCATACGTCTTTCCAAACTCTAGTAATGAATAATTAATATAATTGGCGGCCATTTTGAAATCCAAGATGGCCACCAAAGTGCAGATTTCCTATGTAACAATTTCCGCCTGCTTATTAGATATCGTATGGTGTTAAAATCCTCTCCGTACGACATTCCTAACTTGCGTTATCGTCAGAATAGATAATGCCAGCGGCGGCCTAAGTCATTTTATGCCTCTTTACATTTATTTGTTGTAAACTCGTGGTGGATGATATGTTTTAGTTTTTGAGTTATTTTTATAGACAGATAAACGGTGTAGCACAATGCATAATTTGGAAAATCATACCAGTGTTGTTTCACTAAAAAAAGTACAAGTCTAATAATAAAATATTGAAAAATATATGATTTTTTTTCGATAATTGATTTTTATAATAATTAATCTAAAACAAAATGCTTCATATTATTTTTTATTTAGACGGTACACATCGGACGTATATTTAGTCGTCAACCGCACATCGATAGCTAGTATAGAAGTCCAGATACACGTGCAACAATGTACCCCACCAAATGGGCATTTTCGAGCTGGGTGGTTTCAAAGATGGCGTCCATCCGGGCACTAAGCTACCGTTCTCAGATGTCCATCACACCTTTTCTGACACTTGAGACATTGGTCTAATGGAAAATCATAATGAGAATTACTCCCCCCGCCGGAGCATTACTTTTGGTCTGGCTCAAGGACTATTGGGGGCCGTGCGAAGGCCCAAAAGGACCCACGGCAGCCGGTCGGCCCAACCGCCGTCTTGAAGGCCGGCCATGAGCGCGGCCTTCATGGAGCGGTGGAATCGCTCGCACAACCCGTTTGCTTGGGGGTGGTAGGCCGTAGTACGGTGGAGCTTGACCCCCAGGTTGCGGGCGACCGCGCCCCACAGCTCGGAGGTGAACTGTGGTCCGCGGTCTGACGAGATGTCCGCCGGTGCGCCGAAGCGGGCGACCCAGGTGGCGATGAAAGCCTGCGCCACGTCGGCGGTGGTGGTGGAGACGAGGGGAACGGCCTCCGGCCACCTGGTGGTCCTGTCCACCATGGTGAGCAGGTGTGTGAACCCCCGTGACGGGGGGAGGGGGCCCACCAGATCCACGTTGACGTGGTCGAAACGTAGTTCGGGCACGGTGAAAGGTGCCAGCGGGGCCTGGGTGTGTCGGTGGACCTTGGCCCGTTGGCAGGCCGTGCAGGCGCTGGTCCAATCGCGGACGTCCCGACGAAGGCCGTGCCAGACGAAACGCGCCGACACCAGCTTCTGGGAAGCTTTCCGGCCCGGGTGGGAAAGGCCGTGGAGGGAGGCGAAGATGCGGCGTTGCCAGGTGACGGGCACGATGGGGCGAGGCTGGCCTTGGGAGACGTCGCAGAGCAGGACAGTGTCCGCGCAGGGGATGTCGGCCAGGCGGAGGCCCGTGTCCGCCGCCCGGAGGGCTTGCACCGTGGTGTCGGTGGTTTGGTCCGCCGCCATAAGCGCAAAATCCACGCCCAGGTGGACCGCGTTCGCGCTGGCCCGGGAAAGACAGTCGGCCACGGCGTTGTTTTTGCCGGCGACGTGCCGGATGTCCGTGGTAAACTCCGACACGGCGGAGAGGTGGCGCTGTTGGCGGGCCGACCATGGCTCCGTGACCTTGGCCATGGCGTAAATCAACGGCTTGTGGTCGACGAACGCCGTGAAAGGTCGGCCCTCCAGGAGGTGGCGGAAATGGCGGACGGCCAGGTGTAGACCGAGGAGCTCCCGGTCAAACGTGCTGTATTTGAGCTCGTTCGGCCGGAGCTGCCGGCTGAAAAAAGCGAGTGGCTGCCAAACCCCGTTCACCCATTGCTCATGGACGGCGCCCACCGCGTAGTCGGAGGCATCCGTGGTGAGGGCGATGGGAGCGTTGAGCACCGGGTGAGCGAGCAGTGTTGCGTCGGCGAGGGCCCGCTTTGAGCTTTGGAAGGCCGCATCCATTGCTGCGGACCAGACGATGTCGTGCTTGGCCGGCTTGCCCCGGAGGGCTTCGTAGAGGGGCCGCATGAGGTGAGCAGCGCGGGGCACGAAGCGGTGATAAAAATTCACCATTCCCAGGAATTCCTGCAGGGCCTTTATGGTGCGGGGACGCGGGAACGTGGTGATGGCCTCGACCTTGGTTGGCAGCGGCACGGCCCCGTTCTTGGTGATGTGGTGGCCCAAAAAATCAACGGCCGTCGTGCCGAAGTGGCATTTGGCCGGGTTGACGATGAGGCCGTGCTCGCTGAGGCGCTCGAACAGTGTTCGGAGGTGGAGGAGGTGCTCGGCCCGGGACGTGCTGGCGACGAGGATGTCGTCCAGGTAAACGAAAAGGAACGGCAGGTCACGCAGCACGCCGTCCATCAAGCGCTGGAACGCCTGAGCCGCGTTCTTGAGACCAAACGGCATCCGCAAGAATTCGAATAAGCCGAACGGCGTGATGACTGCCGTTTTAGGGACGTCGGCCGCCCTGACAGGTACCTGGTGATATCCCCGTATGAGATCAATTTTCGAAAAAATGACCCGTCCCGCCAGACGGGCGGAGAAGTCTTGGATATGCGGGATCGGGTACCTGTCGGGGGTGGTAGCGTCATTCAGACGGCGGTAGTCGCCACACGGGCGCCATCCACCCCCCGGCTTTGGCACGATGTGCAGTGGCGAGGCCCACGCGCTATCGGAGCGCCGCACGATGCCGAGGTGCTCCAACGCGTCGAATTCGGCCTTCGCTACGGCGAGCTTGGCTGGGTCGAGGCGGCGGGCCCTGGCGTAGACCGGCGGGCCCGTGGTTGGTATGTGGTGCTCGATCCCATGCCGTACTGCAACGGCCGAAAACGTCGGCCGCGTGAGGGCCGGGAACTCCGTGAGCAGGCGAGCAAACTCGTTCGCCGCCGGGACGGTGCATGCCAGCTCGGTCGGCGCGGAGCTGCTCAATGTGCATACCAGGGAGCTGAAGGTTTCAGCGTTGATTAAACGACGCCGTTGGACGTCCACCAGCAGTCCGTGTGCGCAGAGGAAGTCGGCGCCTAGCAGAGCCACGGGCACGTTGGCGGTTACAAACGTCCAAGCAAAGCGTTGGCCGCCGAAGCAGAGGGTGACGTTGCGCGGGCCGAAGGTGCGGATAGTCGATCCGTTGGCCGCAACTAAGGAGGGGCCGCAAACCGCGGATTGCCTGTCCTGGTCAGAGGCGGGTATGACGCTCAGTTGGGCGCCGGTGTCGCACAGGAAGCGCCGTCCGGACGCTTTATCCGTGATGAACAGTAAGTTGCCCGTATGGCCGGCGCTCATGGCTGGTAATGAACGCCGGCCCGGCCGTTTCCCGGCCTGCCGAAGGTGCACGGGGGTCGGCATGTCCGGGCCTTTTGTCCGAACCTGGCATGATAGTAACACCACGCTTGGTCGGGTGGAGGTGGTCGGCACGGTAGAGCGGCCGCCAATTGCGTCGGCAGTTCGGCCGTCGACCGTGCCGGGTGCTCGGGCGCCATGGTTGTTGCGTCGGACGGCGGTGGGTCCCATGTCGCCGCTGCGATGCGCCGTCCTGCAGCGGAGATCTTGTCGGCTTCTCTGGCAAGGGCCCGGGGATCTGTGATTGTCGTGCTTGCCAGGGCGAGGCGTACCGGGTTAGGCAGCTGACGGAGGAACAGCTCCCGGAACAGGAATGCCGGAGAGTGCTCGCCGAGCAGTGAAAGCATGTAGTCCATTCGCTCGGAAGGGCGCGTGTCGCCGAGCTCAGGCAGTTCGAGCAGGCGCCGTGCGCGTTCCGCCGATGGGAGGGCGAAAGCATCGAGGAGAAGCTGCTTAATCGCGCCGTATTTGTCAGCGGCTGGCGGGCTCTCGAGGAGGCTCAGGGCGCGGGCTGCGGTAGCCGACCCGAGCGCAGCTACCACATGGTGGAAGCGGGTGTCGTCGGCCGTGATGCCTCGCAGGGCGAACAGGGACTCCGCCTGTGCGAACCAAACCGCAGCGTGAGCCTCCCAGAAGGTAGGCAGTTTAAGGGCGACTGCCGTGTCCATGTCGATAGGTCACCAACGAAGGAGCTGGGGCTCCCACGTCGATCAGAAGAATGGACGCGACAAAAAGCTGGAATTCATCTGAGTTGCTTTATTGAAATCAAACACTCAGGCACTCTGAAAACCCGTTTATCGGTCAGCAATATATATCTATTAACCCAGGGGGTTTGCCCAGGCCCGGCGCCAGGGGGCGTGGCCCAGCGTCCTGGCTGCGGCCTGGCAAGTTGAGGGCGAGCCTGCCCGGGCATGCCCGGGCATGCCCGGGCGTCCCGACCGAGGCCTGGCAAGTTGAGCGCGGGCCTGCCCGGGCGTCCTGGACGAGCCCGGCATGGTGATCGCTCCGCGTCCTTGATAGGTGCAAGGCGATTGTGAAACCCCAGCGGCAGCCGCTACAGTACCATCATTCCCCAATGCTCTCAAAGCAATAAACTCACGGTACGCCAAACGTGAGTGGAATGTAACATTCCCCAAAGTCCGTGCACGAATCCCCACGCTGGTTGAAGCCGTGCAGAACGACCAGAACAGCCAGGTATCGGCATGGTGGCGAACGAGGAGTTACGAGGTGAGAGGTCGATATGGAAATTGAGCCAATATGGAAACCATACTCTATGTAGGGATGGCGCGGGATAAAATGACGGTCGCATCGGCTGCATACAAAACTAAAGTTGGATTATCTTCTTTAAAAACTCGCTTAGGCTACATATGAGAGCCTACCTGGTCTGTTCAGTTGATTGTCGAGGTAGGGATCCCTTTCCTCCAGACCAAGGCAAAAGCAAAATAAAGCAAAAAAAATGGGATCGGTCAAACCCAGGAAGATAACTTCGGCAGAGAAGATAACTGAGAAGGAGGTTTAGGAAGCGATAAAAGCAATGAAGAGTAGAAAAGCGGGAGGGCCGATGGGAGTTGTGGGAGATATGCTGAAGGCAGAGGGAAGTTGGGGTGTGAAGAAAATGACAGAGATCTGTAATCTGGTGGTGAAAGAAGGCCACATTCCAGTGGATTGGGAACTGAGTACCCTCGTCCCTCTATACAAGGGGAAAGGTGACCCGCTGAACTGTGGCTCGTATCGAGCGATAAAGCTTTTGGAGCATGGAATGAAGGTATTGGAAAGGGTGTTGGAGAGGAGGACAAGGAAGAAAGTGAAGATCGACAAAATGCAGCTTGCATTTATGCCAGGAAGAGGAACGACAGACATGCTTTTTATTGTAAGGCAGTTGCAGGAGAAGTACATGGAGAAGAAGAAGAAGTTGTTTCTTGGGTTTGTTGATCTGGAGAAAGCATTCGATAGGGTTCCACGCGAAGTATTGACATGGGCATTGAGGAAGTTAGGAGAGGAGGAATGGTTGATCAGAGTAGTGATGGCAATGTATGAAAGAGCGCGCACAGCTGTAAGGACGAAGGACGGGAACAGTGGTGAGTTTGAGGTGAAGGTCGGAGTGCATCAGGGGTCGGTACTAAGTCCACTACTATTTGTAGCTGTGATGGAGGTGCTGGCTCGGAACGTAAAGGAGGGTTTGCAGTGGGAGTTGTTGTATGCAGATGATCTAGTATTGATTGCAGAAAGTATGGATGGACTGAAGGAGAAGATGGACAAGTGGAAGGAATGTATGGAGGCAAAAGGGCTGAAGGTGAATATAGGAAAGACGAAGGTGATGGCAAGTGGTAAAGCATGTGGTGAGGTGGAAAGAACTGGGAAGTGGCCATGTGCTGTGTTCAGGAAGGGTGTCGGATTGAACTCCATTCAATGTGCAATGTGCGCTGAGTGGGTTCATCAAAAATGTAGTGGTTTGAGAGGGGTCATTAACCAGTGTGGCAGCTACATTCAAGTGTAAGGTGTGCACAGGGGGAGCTGCAGATGGAGGAAATATTGAGTTGGATATTTGAGACAGCATGAAGCTGGAAGGTGTGAAAACATTTTGTGACCTAGGACACATGCTGAGTATCGTTGAGAGAGAGGAAGACAAATGATGAATTGCGAAAGATGATGGGAATAGAGCCTGTGATTGATGCTGTGAAGAGGAACAGGTTGAGATGGTTTGGTCATGTGTTGAGGAAGGATGAAAGTGACTGGTTGAGAAGAGTGATGGAAATGAATGTAGAAGGAAGTAGAGGACGGGGAAGACCGAGAAAGACTTGGCTAAAGATGGTGGAAGAAGAAATGCGGGCAAGGGGATTAACAAGGAGAGATGCAGAAAATAGGGCAAAATGGAGAAGATTGCCATGGGGACCGCAAGGCTAACCCCCGCTCTAGCAGGGAAAATGGCCTTTAAAATGCATGTTGTTGTTGTTGTTGTTGAGACATGCTGAATGGAGAAGGTGGATCAGACTCAGCAAAGGTTGCTGGAGTGAGATGTGCATGGAAGAAGTTTCGGGAATTGAGTGGCGTGCTGATGATGAGGGGAGTGTCGTTGAAGCTGAAGGGAAAGGTGTATGCTGCATGTGTGAGAAGTGTTATGATTTATGGGAGCGAGACATGAGTAATGAACGTAGAGCAGCAACGAAGGCTGGAAAGGGTGGAAATGCGAATGGTTCGGTGGATGTGTGGAGTATCGAGAGAGAGGAAGACAAATGATGAATTGCGAAAGATGATGGGAATAGAGCCTGTGATTGATGCTGTGAAGAGAAACAGGTTGAGATGGTTTTGTTATGTGTTGAGGAAGGATGAAAGTGACTGGTTGAGAAGAGTGATGGAAATGAATGTAGAAGGAAGTAGAGGATGGGGCAGACCGAGAAAGACTTGGCTAAAGATGGTGGAAGAAGAAATGCGTGCAAGTGGGTTAACAAGGGGAGATGCAGAAAATAGGGCAAAATGGAGAAGATTGTCATGGGGACCGCGAGGCTTACCCCCGCTCTAGCAGGGGAAATGGCCTTAAAATGTCTGTTGTTTTTGTTGTATGTAAACCAGCGGCGCTCCACAGGATGATGTCGATATAGGAATGCCAGTGACAAAACAAGATGCACCAAGCGGACAGTCTCTTCGAGGACAAAATGGCGTTTAGGCCTGTAATGGAGGCGCTTGCTTTTTCTCCAACAATAACTCACGCTTGGTAATAAAACCTGAGACGCAGGTTTAATTGCAATTTCAATATAGGACGATGTCGCGGGCAATCCCTCCCCCCGGGAAGCCTCAACTAATTCGCGACCAATATCAAAAAAGTCCGCTCGCAGCCTCGATGCGACTCACGGCTGCATCTCTCTCATGGCCGTCTCCTCTCTGCCAAGCTCCTCCTCCCCTCTGCCGGCCTCTTTGCCACGTCTTCCTTTTCCTTCACAAACACTTCTTTTCACCTTTTACTAAAGTCATCTCCATTTCACACAAAAATCTTAACAACAATATTACCTGAAACTAAAAAAAATCCTTCAAGTATATAATAACAACAAAGGCAGAAGTGACGGATCTGTAACACTGGTCATATCAGAACTACGTATCTGATGCTGAAGTGTATGTTGAGAATAAACAATAGAAAAGATGTAAACATCCGGGTAGGATATTGTGGGATTATTTTCATAAGGTTTTCTCGGGCCAAATCACATCTATAGTCAACTCTCTCTTTAGTCACTCGTTCAGCATCATTTTACAGCTGTTGATTTTCCACATTGTATAGCCTAAGGATGCAAAAATACAACAACATTTTCAAAAGCATCTGCAAAACGAGATTGAGTTTGTAACTTCTGAAGCTATCGATGGGATGTGGACTCAAATGAAAAATGCTTGGATGAAACCAGCCAGCAATATTTGTGGAATAAGCCCTGGTGTTGGGCTAGCGGCTAGGGTGCCGGCTTAGGATACCTAGGATCCTGGTTTCGAATCCCGGTCGATCGCTGAATTAACGCCAGGGGGGTTGACTCAGCCTGTCATCCTTCCGAGGTTGGCTAATTGAGTA